>NC_052508.1:56033906-56276260 GCF_014356525.2 Nilaparvata lugens | reverse complement strand
ATTAATTGTGATATTAGTGTATAAGCCAGTAAATATTGTAACAACATAATGAAGAAATCTAATCTAATCCTCCTCCTCTCCTCCTCCTCCCCCCCCCCATGTCCTCCTCCCTCTCCTCCTTCTTCCTATTCCCATTCTTCACCTCCTACTCCTTCTTGTCCTTCTCCTCTACCTCCTTCTCTTCCTCCTTCTCCGCTTCCCCCAACCTTACAACCTCATTCACCATCAACTCCACCTCCTCCTCCTTTTCCTCCTGATATAACTCTCATATCATATCCCACTCCTACTCTCTTTCTTCTCATTCCTCTTTTTCTTTTTCATCTTCTTCTTAGACGATGGTGGTCGTGCGTTATCCGCGAGCTGTCTTTGAAGTTGCAGAGCTAGACTCTAGACGCCCCCTGCTTTGGCAAGATAGCTAGCTAACTCTTTGCCTCAAATGCTTTATCCCGCTCTCATTCACTCTGAATGAGCGAAACTTTTGAGTTGGACCAAGATAATGGTGGAGACGAGTCGAACAATGCCAGCAGCTTCGTTCATTTTGCAGATGACGCATACAGCGGCATACTCTGCCAGCAACTTATAATGCATTTGATATGCCGCGCAGCCGTAGCTCCGACTAGTCCTGGAGTTGTGACCAAACTTGAAAGCTTCCGTTTTGTAGTTGGAAGCTCAGGCCCAGACCGAGCCGCTGACGGGGCTCATGAGCAGTCTTATAACTCATAGTACACAAGTTTGTTGTGCACCTAACTTCGATTTATGGTGGGCTTAAATCGAACAGGTGGGGGATTTGCAAACAAAGGATAATTCATCCATTGTTAACGAACGGGCTCTGAAAGTAATTAGAGAAGTTCAATTAGAATGGACTTTCCACTTTTATATTACTTGATGAAGTTGAAACAATAAGTTTATTCTACCACTCGACCATAATTATTGCAAGATTATGAAAGGTTTGCTGGAATGAAGCAATTCTGTTGTGAATATTTTATGTTGATATTGAAGCTTCTTCTTCGTCCCGAAAATTTACATAACAAGAATAATTAACGGAATATTATATTCTCATTCACAACATTAAAGCCCAAAGTTATATTACCTGATTGAGATAACATATATGCTCATATATATTTACATAATCAATATTCCGTTGCTTATTACAAGTCAATAGCTTATCACAGCTCAGCAAGTCAAGTACTGATTAAGTCAATATTGATCCATAGGGAACATACAGACAACACAAACCATAACCATACAACCATTTTCATTGATATCGATATACATTCGAACCTCTGTAAAACGAAGTCGATTATCCCGAGAAAAAAATCGCTGCAGAGAGGTATTCGTTATTGAGAGGTTGTGTCAAGAAAACTGCCACGATCCTATGGATCTTATAATATCGTATCACGGCGGTAAATAAATGAATATGATGCATAAAACATATCATTGCGAACGGTAGGGTACCTATTAGGCCAATATTAATATGGAAATTTGAAAATTCTTGCTGTTTGAAAAAAACATGTTTTTTTAAAAATATTTATAGAATGTAATAAGTAAATAAACTCACCAATTTATTTCCAGAAAGCTTGATTAGTACTACAAGTAGAGTTTAATCAGAGTACATATTATGTAGCAATATTTTTCAACTTTTTACACTACTATTAGATGGAACACAAAATACGGTTATTTTGTCAATAACTTCACTATAAATACTATAATAACACAACTTTCATATCTTTTAATGTTTTATATTTGGAAAAGTGAGTAATTTTCGGTTGAATTTTGCATTTGAATAAAACATCATGTTCGATAAACAACTCACATCTGTTAAAACAGTCAGACATGTCTGGTACACTATTTTTCAGTTTAAATCATTCACTATGGAGAGATAGCAGACCTCGTATGTCTCCAGCGTTATTGTCCTGTCACCAGCTGGCTCAGATCTTTGTTGATAAGTAGACTTGAGATGCGCGAGAACACTAGCGTCAGGTGATCAATTCTCATAACGGCAAGGTAAGTTGTGTGAGTGAGCCACACCAGATTTTTACTTTCCTTGCCCTACTACCATAGGTAAGGAAAGTATTGCTTTCCAAAAAAAATTAAGGTACCCCAATTTCAAGTTTTCTATACGTTTCACGGTCCCCTGAGTCCAAAAACATGATTTTTGGGTGTTGGTCTGTGTGTGTGTGTGTGTGTGTGTATGTGTGTGTGTGTATGTGTGTATGTCTGTGAACACGATAACTCCATTCCTAATTAACCGATTGACTTGAAATTTTAAACTTAAGGTCCTTATACCATGAGGACCCGACAATAAGAAATTCAATAAAATTCAATTCAAGATGGCGGAAAAAATGGCGGATAATTACTAAAAAACCATGTTTTTCACGATTTTCTCAAAAACGGCTCTAACGATTTTCTTTAAATTTATACCATGGATAGCTATTTATGAGCCCTATCAACTGACATGAGCCTCATTTCTGGGAAAATTGCAGGAGCTGCGTAATATTCTCGAGAAAAATGGCGAGTAATTACTAAAAAACCATGTTTTTCACGATTTTCTCGAAAACGGCTCTAACGATTTTCTTCAAATTTATACCATGGATAGCTATTTATAAGCCCTATCAACTGAAATGAGTCTCATTTCTGTGAAAATTGCAGGAGCTCCGTAATATTTTTGAGAAAAATGGCGGATAATCACTAAAAAACCATGTTTTTCACGGTTTTCTCGAAAACGGCTGTAACGATTTTCTTCAAATTTATTAAATGGATAGCTTTTTATCAGCTCTATCAACTGGCATGATTCTCCTCTCTGGGAAACTAATGGGGGGTCCACCCCATCCTTGAGAAATGGACTTAGTAACCTCCTTCTCGTGCATGAGGTAGGTAGGTAGCGCAGTTCATAAAAATAACACATATTCGAGATATTTCATCTGTAGAACAGCTGTTTTGACAACTTTAAAAAATTATGACTAAAAAAATAATCGTATTTCACAATTTACTCTAAGGATAAAGTACTCTGAAAACAATAATTATATATACACATATACAGAAGTTTGATCGTAGTTTCAAATATGAGCAAGGAAAGTTGTGTGAGTGTACCACACCAGATTTTTTATATTGATATTGAAGCTTCTATTTCTTCCCGAAAATTTACATAACAATAATAATTAATGAAATATTATATTCTCATTCACAACATTGAAGCCCAATATTACCTGATTGAGAAAACATATATGCTCATATAATATTTACATAATCACTATTCCGTTGCTTATTACAAGTCAATAGCTTAACACAGCTCAGCAAGTCAAGTACTGATTAATCCAATATTGATCCATAGGGAGCATACAAACAACACAAACCATAACCATACAACCATTTTCATTGATATCGATAAAATTATATTCAAAATTGAAAAAAACTATCTGTCGACGTTTCGAAGCTAGAAAAGGAGAGCATTATCTACTTTGTCGGATGATGGACAAGGATAGCAACACAAACGGTGTCCCATAGCAACCATAGCAACACCAGCTTCATTAACCAAATACAACCGTCATTATAACATGAACCTCACTATAATAATGAAACTGGAAGTTGCATTAATGACTATAGGATTGACAGGCACTATTTATTATTGAATTCAATTCCAGAAGTAACTGCAATCTACTTCTTCTTCTTCTTACAGCTCAATCGTTTGATTGGTTGGCTGCCTTCCATCTAAATCAGTGCTACTCTCTTCCATTGTTCATAGCTCATAGCACCCAGATCCTTCGTCATTTGTCTTAATACTGTAGCCGGGGTCTCCCACGACCCCTTTGTTCATCAACTGTACCTTCCAGAATACTTGACGTGAATGCGACGTGTCGTATTATGTGTCCAATCCAAGAATGTCGTCTGGCCTTGAGAAAGTTCAGAAGAGATCTTTTTTCTGCCGCCCTCTGGAATACCTCCTCATTCGTAACTCTGTTAGTCCATTTTATTTTGAGCATACGCCTCCAACACCACACTTCAAAAGCATTTAGAGTCTTTTCCTCAGCCTTACCAATAGTCCACGTTTCAGACCCATAAAGAGCTATACTCCAAATGCAACTCTTTATTAGTCTCTTTCTTATTTCCAAGGTTAGACTATTTGAGGAAAGAAGCTGCCTTTTACTAATAAACATACCCTTAGCTTCTCTGATTCGGCGCTTTATATCCAGTCTATCTTTTCCATCTTCTGATATAATGCTTCCAAGATATTTGAACATTTTTACTTGCTTCAGGGCGTGATTATCTAATTTAATGGACACATTCTCTGGGACTTTTGAGCCTTTTGCAACCTACTAAACTACTAATAATTTCACTTTACCTTCTTATTCTATCAATTCTAACTATTTACTGCTCGACTGCAACTTCACCTGTAAGCCTGATACGAATAGAGTTCAACTTTCCTGGATTCTTTCTGCATAGAACTTCTCGTAAATAGTCTTTCTCGAGATATCTCCAGATAAGAGTAAAATGTTGAGGAGTTTCTGTCTGAATTCCCAGCCTGATTTATATACTCGACGACAATTGAAAAGAAGTAGAGATATGAAGCCGGCAGTAACGAGCGCCAAGACGAGTGTTGAAATAGAGTTGGATTTTCGGGAAAAATTGTGGCCATTGTAAACGTTGGAAGCAGAGAAGAAAGAAATTTGATTTATTGTAACTGGGCTGATGCTCCATGAGCATGAGGTTTGCAGCCGAACGTATGTAGGACAGAATGGAAACATATAGTGGAAGGTCTTCTCCATTTCCCCCGTGAATCATCCTTAATTTCCTTTGAAAAATGGGACAACGGGTTTCTCGTGCAAGATTATTACGTTATCTCAAGAAAGAATGTCAGCTGGAAGTGTTTTGTTAGTAATGGAATCCCTAATAGCTGGAGAATAACAAATATGTGGTCGTAGCTCAGACGGCGTTACTGCTTGTAAGAAAAATTTGGACTGAAACTTTTTTGAAGTCACTTGAATAACTTGTATATTCAAAAAAGAAAAATATGCTCTTTGGAGATGAATTTACCCTATTACTCACGAGTTTATTCTTCAAACAGATGAACCATAGAGAAAAAATAGCATAAGAAGAGATCGCATGGTATATGGCGTTTGTTACAAATTTCAATGTTAACTCAGGCCGAAAGTCATAGTAGTTATTTATTGTGAATCTATATGAGACTGGTAGTCTCTAATACTGAAGGTGTTTCCACTCTCACTTCGAAAAACAGTAATAATCGATAATAGTGAACAGTAAGCGGCTTGAGTCACCAAAACCTTTGGCTTCAAAATTGGAACATAATCTACCTGTTGCATGGGTATCTTCTTATGTATGGTTACAACTTCTTACAACCTCTTCTCTATGGTTAAACTAAGAAACACCTCGAAACTCTACAATGTTCAATAGAATTATTGTTCGTTGGTGGAGTCTCATATTGAGCTTGTAGAATTTTTATTGGAAAACTTAACCCTTTGCTGACCATTGGGACTTACAAGTCCCATCTCACCAAGTCCCTTCAATGACGAATTGTAGAGCCTAGGAAAAATGTTTCACTTTTTTACAGTTGAAAAAGATCTTTTGTTACTTCCAACAGTGTTATTTGCCCTTGGATAATTGAATAAATACTTCTTATATTTTTAAAATATGATTATACATATTTCACAAATCATCAAAAACTACACTATCCAACTCAGTAATATTCATCTGAAAAATCTGGTGTGGCGCACTCACACAACTTTCCTTGCCATTATGAAAATTGATCACCTGACGCTAGTGTTCCCGCGCATCTCAAGTCTACTATTCAAATATTTGAGCCAGCTGAAGACAGGGCAATAACGCTGAAGACACACATGAGGTCTGCTATCTCTTCATAGTGAATGATTTAATAGAATCAACATTAATTTGCAATTGAATAATCACATTTTCTTGAATTTAAAGCTTATTTCCAATTTTAGGTGAAATTGTTACTGAACATTAATTGTAGAGATTTTCATGCTCAATCTACTCCACTTGATTCTCTTTGATTCAATTGTATCTGAAGCCTGATAATTAGGAATCTATCCTCATTGATGGGGCGGAGCTCCTGAAATTTTTACAGATATGGGACTTGTGGCAGTTGATAGAGCTTATCGATGACTATTTCAGGTATGAATTTGATCAAAATCGTTGGAGCCGTTTCCGAGAAAATCATGAAAACCCTGTTTTTGACAACATTTTCGTCATTTTAGCCGCCATCTTGAATTGCATTTGATCGAAATTGTTCGTGTCGGATCCTTATAGTGAAAGGACCTTAAGTTCCAAATTTCAAGTCATCCCGTTAATTGGGAGATGAGATATCGTGTACACAGACGCACATACACACACACACACATACACACACACACACACACATACAGACCAATACCCAAAAACCACTTTTTTGGACTCAGGGGACCTTGGAACGTATAGAAATTTAGAAATTTGGGTACCTTAATTTTTTTCGGAAAGCAATACTTTCCTTACCTATGGTAATAGGGCAAGGAAAGTAAAAATAGCATTTTTAGAAAAATTAAACAAGGCAGGCTGCTTTGTATCATATGTCATACGGGCTCTGATAATGCCAACTCATTCCATACGGTACTGTTTTCAAACTTCGATAATGTAAAATAATATTATTCAATTTGTGAATGATAAGGTCACAAAAAACGTTTCTGTGTGTGATAATTAATATTACAATCAACTCATGATTATGCATGAGGAATTCGCTCTTCGCTCCGACAAAACAGCCATTTCCACCAATAACATTATTATGATATTGCATCTCTGTTAGAATCACATTTGTGGAGCACTTCCTTTCAACAATATTATTATGATGTTGAACGGATGTAATCAACTGAAATTATCATTGTGTATAGGCCCCATCTATACTATAATAAAGGAAAGAACTGGCTTATACACGTAGGAGATAGGAAAATTATGTTTGACGCATCATCACGTCTGAACTACTGGACTGATTAACCTGAAATTTTGCATATACTGTAGATTCTTAATTTACCGAGGATGCTTATAGGCATATTTTCAAGATTTCAGTAGGTGAAGTTCTCAGTTTGTCAAGTTTTTAATTAGTCCCTTGCGGAGCACGGGTTACCTGCTAGTCAAAAGTAATCAGTACTCATCAGTTTGTAAAGAACTTGTAATCAAAATGTTTTATGAGATTGTATATAATATCATAGAGATAGTGAGATAGTGATATAATATCACTTTCCTGATATTTAATCCTGAATTATTTGTCTCTGAAATTATTATGAAGTATAGAACAGCTGAATCTAAAAGTTTGCGTTCGCCCATAGATATTGTAACTGAAGTGATTATCATTGTATCACACATTCGATAATTTGAAGTTTATATCTGTAATTTATTGTACATTCTTGAGAGTTTCTAGTCTAAAAGTATAGAGCCTGGACAAAGGCAATGAATGAATAATTTACATCTTTGAATAATACTTCTCTCTGGACTAGATCCTATTGTTCTTCCCATATTCTGTAGTGGTCAGTGAAAATCTAAAGCTTTTGCTCTATGCTTTGAGCAAGATTGCTCTCAATTTTTCTTGTTCCTCTGTATCAAATCATTTTAAATTTCTAGAGATCAACTTCCTATTTCGATGAATCTCTACTTTCTCTCAACTTTCTATTTTTCTCTACTTTCTAATATGATTATCATAGTTGTTCGAGCTCACTGTCGGCGACCAAGTTATTCTTTGCCCGTAGTGCCATAATGTAATTGATGTTTATTTTATCAAATTGTAATACCTTTTGTGGGAAGAAAATTATTTGAATGTTAATTTGAAAAAAAAATGAATAGATGTTCCCTTGAGATACAGTATCTATCAATAAAATGGAATGTGTAAAATGTGCCTTATTGCATGTAAGCATAGTGGTTCTCGATTTTCAGTCGACAAAGTTTCCCAAAAACTATCGTTCAAAAGCATTCTTAACCTAGAAAGGTGAGTGAATCGGAACAACTTAGCTCCTATATTGTACGAATAACACTTCAAAGCTCTGGAACAAACTCAATCTAGTGCTTCAGAAGCATTGTAACGCTCAGTCAGGCATAGTTACCTACTGGAATTGTGACCGCAATACAGAATTCGACTACATCTAAGAAGCAAACTTGAAGGTGGGTGTAGCTACTGAAATAGCTCACACCAATAAATTGCCGGTTGCTTTGAGTGAAAGGCTGACATTTTCAATATGCGACAAATAACCTCGCCTGGCGGTTAAGTTCCCCGACTTCCTTATTGAAACTTCGCTCCAATAAATTGAAATAATTCATCAATATTGCTTCCCTTCCTTACAAGAATCGGTTAAATAGTGAGTGTGGGTGTGACATTGAAGTGGTGTGGGGGTGTAATTATCAAAACTGTCAGTTTTGAGGAGACCTGCTCTTTAGAGACAATGTGCTTATTTTATACTTATATCGATTTTAAGTGGCTAATCTGTATTTTGACAGACTAACTGATTTTCTGAGTTCATCCCGCATTAATAGATAACTAATAGATTAACGGTTTTTGGTAATTTACGATCGAGCTTTCGATTGATTCATGAAGTACAGTCTCAGATATTTCTTTCCAGTAGCCTGGAATGAAGTACTCTCTATCACAGCCTGATTGAAGTGATATTGTTTTGAGAATTTGAAACTCTTTTAAAATCTCAATGTTCAAATTTCAAAACTGTCAGTTGAGAAGACCTGCTCCTTAGAGACAATATGCTTATTTGAGACTAATATCGATTTTAAGTGGCTGATCTGTATTTTAACAGACTAACTGATTTTCTGAGTTCATCCCGCATTAATAGATAACTAATAGATTCACGTTTTTTTGTGAATTTACGATCGAGTTTTCGATTGATTCATGAAGTACAGTCTCAAATATTTCTTTCCAGTAACCTGGAATGAAGTACTCTCTATCACAGCATGATTGAAGTGATATTTTTTTGAGGATTTTGTTTTGCGTCTTTCGGAGGAGACGATAAGTCGTCGGTCCCGACTACCTGAAAAGTAGTCGTCATCTCTCAACATCATTCCTCTCACTCATTACCCACGCACAAGCCTAAGTTTATGTGGGAATCACCCTTGGTATTATTATTTATTAATTTGAAACTAATTCTATTATAAACCTTTCATAGGATCAAGCGCTGATACTAGACATTGTGTTTCCAATAATATTCAACAATTTCCAAAATGAATAATCAAGAGCCCGGCCACACAAAGAGCGATCTGCGATCCTTCAATTTTCTATATCTAGGAGTAAAAATATCTAAGATTTGCAATATAGATATGGAAGCCTGTGGGATCGGAGATCGCACACTGTGTGACAGAACCCTCAAGGTGTACCAAGAACATTAAACCAATAGAGATATGATTGATCAGGAATGAAAAACTTAAGTACCCTTTATTAAAAACTTCTATTCAGAAAATGTTTGAACATCTTAATGCCAAGAGAGAGAATGGAATAAATGAATATTTTTGAGAGTAGTCTTCTCAATATATTCTTGTGGTATGATATTAATTATTTCATTCACTCACTTGAAAATGGCATTAAGATTTGAATCTTGTTGTGAACCAAAGTTTTCAATAAAGGGAACTTGGATTTCTATTTCCTGATAAATAAGAGTGGCCGTCATCAGAAAGTTAATATTGATGGCGAAATAATTAATTATATTCGTGACAGCCAACTTGTTTTATTCGACTCTCAGATTAAATGTGGGGAAATTCAGTATAAAGTTCAACATGATTCCGGAAAGAGTTGAAATGTTTCAAGAATCAACATAGCTATTATACGGAGAGGTTTTGAGAGGTGACACTCAGAGAATAGACTTGGATGTGACAAGGGATGAACTTGTAATCCAAGTTCTTAAGTAATCTTAGTTCTTAGTGAATAAGGTTGAATGGGAGGCGGAAGGCATTGTGCATTGGCCTAGTCCTAGTCGCTGCCCCATTCTTGAGCCGGCTAAAGTGGGATTACGAGATAAACGGGTGATAGATAGAGAGGATAGTGATGGTGAGAGAAAGAGAGAGAGAGTGCGTGGCAACGAGTGAGTAGGTGAGAGAAGAAATACAGAGAAACTAGAAGAGGCTGTAAGAGTGAGATAGTAGAACATTTTAGAGGAAGAATAGCTAGAAGAGGCCTGCAAGAGCGAGATAGCAGACAATTTTGGAGGGAGAATGGTGTTAGAATAGGTTGCAAGATAGTAGAGCATATTGGATGGTGATCATGAATGTATTGTACGTTCCTGGAACTGGACATGATGTAGAAGCCCATTGTATTTGGGTTCATTGTATCAGGGATAAACATTCATCACTAACTGTCATTCTCTTCGAATTATCCTAATACTCTGCAAAGAGCCGTAGCACAATATAACATCAGCTCATAAACCAGATGCATTGACAAGCTCTTCGTATAATTTAGGTCATTGAAAAACAGGATTTATTGATAAAACTATTTTTGAAGGATATAACGAGTTAATTCTCATACTATAATCTAGAGAGAGTACCTCTTCGAAACAGTTGTTAACTGGTAATTAAATTAATAATTTTGTCAGGTTGACATCAAGTTGAGTTGACTTTGTTAGGTTGGCACCAAGTTGAAGATTGAAATGCATTTATCGCGGGAAAATTGATTGGGCACTGCTACTTCAATCAGAGCTATTCCTGGAATATTATATTACTAGCCGTCAGAGCTCGTTATATCCTTCAAAAATAGTTTTATCAATAAATCCAGTTTTTCAATGACCTAAATTATACGAAGAGCTTGTCAATGCATCTGGTTAACTCGTTATATCCTTCAAAAATAGTTTTATCAATAAATCCAGTTTTTCAATGACCTAAATTATACGAAGAGCTTGTCAATGCATCTGGTTTATGAGCTGATATTATATTGTGCTACGGCTCTTTGCAGAGTATTAGGATAATTCGAAGAGAATGACAGTTAGTGATGAATGTAAACTATTTTTGAAGGATATAACGAGTTAATTCTCATCTAAGATTATTTGATGTTATAAATTGTTTGTCTGATGGAATATTTTGTTTTAGTTTTTGCCTTTGTATTTGTTATTTGCTTTCTACTATTCTTATTGTTTTTATCATTTTGCAAGCAAGTCTTTGAAAAATTATCGAAAATGAACTCACAGCTAGTGCACAAGTATGCTTTGCTAGCTGAGCCAATCCTATTTATTCATTCGAAACGTATTATCCATTTCTATGATTATGTATGTATATTTCAACTATTATTGAATTATTAATTGGGAATATTTTCTAGTGATTTCATATTTTGGCAAAAAATGAAGCTTTGTGTTGGTTTTTTCCTGATAGTAGTATTACGTTAAGTAACGTTCAAATTCTCAATATTCTAGAATCAATGAGGAATGAATAACTAATTTATTATTCAAACGTTGAGTAGCGATTTGAATAATAAATTAGTTATTTATTCCGCATTGATTCAAAAATATTGAGGATTTGAACGTTTATGGGACAATATTGATTGAGTTACAATCTATTTAGTCTAGAAAGTGAGATAAATGAGTTAATAACAAATTTTTAATTTTCTATGCTACATAATAATAATCATGGTATTATTTTACAAGAATCTTGACACAAAAGTCACAAATTTCTTCTTACTACATTACTTTCACCAGAATAGAGTCAGCGCTGTTAAAACTTTTCAAATTAATATTAATCATTCATCTTTTTAATTGATTTCACTCTACTCTCCGCAATGAATGACTTGCATCCAAGTCGTTTGTTATTTGATCTATGGTAATAGGAGAGGGTAATCTTCCATGTAGTGGGTATGATGTAAAATGGCAGAGTGATATTGTTGACTATCTGAGTATCGAAGTCTTTCAACTCGTACCTTCCCTGAAAAATAAACTCATTTTAGATTCTTGTATGCACAAAAAAATCATACTGGCCAGATTTTAGACCCTATTCTAAGAGATTTTTTAATATAACTGTTACTAGTACTAGGACTAATGATCAGTTTATATCTACCCTAAATTAATACTTCAAGTCATTTTACACGAAGAATCTTGTAATAGCTTCTCCTTGTTTTAAATTAGCTCATTCATAATCACTGCACTAATTTGATATGTTAATTTTTTTCCACTTGCAATAAGCACTCCTGAAGTTTACACCAGATCTGTTGGCTTCTTCCTTTTCAATCTCCTCGCTAATGTTGAGTTGCTACGAGAATAAAGCCTTTCAGCAAATTTTTAGTGAATCGGAAATGCGATTCGAAAATACATAATTATTTACTGATTCAATTATTCCATTTTTACACTTTGGCTGCCTGTAGTGACATTCACTATTACAACACTCGTCCTTGATTCCTTTATTCCTCCTTCTACATCCATGACCAGTTGACTGGATAAATGGCGTCAAAAAATCAAGATGGCAGGTCAAATTATACTGTCTTTGTGCGCATCAATATATTCGTTCACTGACTAAGATGAATTTCTTTAGCCAGATCTTAACTCGGCTTCTAAAAGCGATATCCTGCAAGCTATTCACTATATTATTCACATTTAATGCTAAATGTGAATAACTATGGATTCAAGTTACTCAACTCTTATTCAATCGCATTGAATGTTATTAAAGAGAATCAAGTAGTTTCCATCGTAGATTGATGTGAACAAAATTATTGAACCAAATAAATGAGACAATATAGTACGATATCGACCATCATCAATGCTACTCCCCATCAAACATTTATGTGATTTGGATAATTTTAAAGGATTCAGATCATGATTCTTTATGTTCATGAAAGTTGATATTCACACAGAAACCTAAACTATAATGGATTTGACCAAAAATAATAACAATTTATTCCAGAAATACAGTAATCATGTTAACAAAACAATATTAATCAGATAAATTAACATTAATTTACTTTATTTTTATGTATACATCTTAGTTCAAGTGCAGTAGCATACACTTCTTATATTTATGTTTTTAAAGGTTTTTGTATTTTGTTTTTGGCAAATGAAATCCATTCATTCAAAAAATATATATATATATATATATAATTATATACATACTAATCAGTTGATGCATGGGCCGAATCCTGCGTGCAGGAATAAGTTGTATAATTACTGTCATTATAACTGAAGCAAAAAAGTAGAGAATAATAATTATATAGTACAGAAATAAATAGTGAATAAACAATACAGAGATGGAATATCAGTATTCCACGTTCTACGATTAATATTGTTTCTTGAAATATCTATCCGAATGATTTCTAAGCGGGTCAAAATTAACGAATGAAGCTCCGCCATGTTTGCTACTCTGGCCCGGGTGCACGAAAGCCGGTTGAATTCTAATCGTGATTGATTTCACGAGAACCAATCAGAGAAGGCTTTTTCGTAAAGAAGGCTTCTCTGATTGGTTCTCGTGGAATTGATCACGATTAAAATTTATCCGGCTTTTGTGCAACCGGCACTTATAATTTTTGTTATTAGCGAAAGCCAGTTAAACACAAATCGATTTTTTGCCGTCCTTACCACATTTGACGGAACTTGACAAACATCAACGGTGTATGACCTCATCTGTTCAATCAAATAGGATTCATATGAACGGCGTGAAATCATACATCCAAAAATCGATGTGTTTAACTGACTTGACACGTCAGGTCCAGTATAGGGGTAGGTATAGTGTTTTGGAACCACGTACCAGTTGTTTAATCTTATTATATTGAAGCTGCATAGACCTGAGGAGGCGCGATGCGGCATTTTGCATCTAGGTGCTTCTTGCTTATTGGTTTGAATGGAAGAACTCACACACACACTGAATCGGGCATGGCGTGGAACGGTGTGATAAGGCAATCTCCATAAGATCAACACTTTGTATCACCAAGCCGCGCCTCCTCAGGTGTGCTTAGCCTTAACACAAATTCGGTGCACTCATAAAAAAGTTATTGAATTTCAAAATTTGAGGCTCGATTTTTATTTATATAATTTGTTTAGGTTTAGCGTTTTACTCACCGCTGGTATTGGACATGTTTCGGGCATACCAGCTAATTTGCGCACTTTATTGAAGAATGCGGCAAACACAGAGTTTGTGGAGCATGGGTTATCCACAGTCACTCTGTAGGCGTTACTCCTCCAGCCACCGTTTCCCCAGCTACTCAGATCGAAAACACCCTGAATTGCAATAAATAATATATTCTAATTAAATTTATATTATTTTCCAAAACATGATAGATTTTCGAGCCCCCCGGCTTATATATTAGTAAATCCTGGGACAATCCTAAGAATAGATACAAGATGACCCAGAATAGCAAAAATGTGAAAAAAACATAAAACATAAGTGAAGGGGGGACAATAATGTTATTTATTATGATGAATATTTCAAAACTAGACATTCATCTCTCTGCTCAATTCTTTAGATGGCTTCCTTCTGAACGAATATATTTGTCACATCTCAACTGGAGATTCCTCATTGATAACAACATCTCAACTGGGATATTGTGGATTTCTGTTTTAATTCCTATATTCAAGTGAGAATGAATTATTCTCCTTACTTGTAACACGGAATCGTCTGAGAATCGGAACAATCCAAGACTGATCTTTAATATTTAAAAACTAGACATTCATCTCTCTACTCAATTCTTTAGATGGCTTCCTTCTGAACGAATATATTAATTGTCACATATATGTTGGAGATTCCTCATTGATATCAACATCTCAACTGGGATATTGTGGACTTCGGTTTTAATTCCTATATTCAAGTGAGAATAAATAATATACTCCTTATTTTTAACTCCAAATCGTCTGCGAATCGGAACAGGACCATAAAATACCTTCAACTTTCTCTTCGTTCAATAGCTTCTAACTTTTTTATAAGTTCGAAGAAGCTTATCATCTTCTTATCTAAAGTAGGGATTAAAGTAGCTTTGAGCAAAGGCCATCTCAATCTTCCTGCAATCTTTATTCCATATTTCTAATGGATGGATCATATTTTGGAATTCAATGATACAGTTCCGTTGTAGTGTTGTACGCCCTTGAATAGCTGAAATGTCAGCAGTTTCTCTTTGTCTCAGAAACAGAGTAGCGGCCAGCAACAGTCACAGTTATCACATAGTTATTCAAAAGTATTCTTCGAGTATCTATAGTGAGGTCCACGTTTCAATGGTAGTGTATGATTTGCAATGGTATTGCTATCCTTGTCTATCATTCAACAAAGCAGATGGCGCTATCTCTTTCACGCATTGTGATGTTGCCGCATCGTTTATCAACAATGTAAAAATTCAACTAATTGACAAAATATTTCATCTCAATCATGAAAATTCATTATCACATCTTAAAGAAATATATTTGACAAATAAAATATGATTAACTATTTTCAAAAGTAATAAACAGTTAAATTCATCACATATACCAGTATAAGCTGTTTTGGTCGAAAGGCTGAGATCTGGCAACCCTTTTCTCATTTCTTCCTACACTGCCATTACAACATGGCCCTCACTATATCAGCTGATTGCGTGTGGGCAAGATTCAACTTGCGCATCAAGGGGCTAGGGTCCAGTTAGAGTTATGTTTTTTGATGTTTCAAATGTGAAAGGATAAGTTAGGGGGTTGGGATTTTGCTTTGAACCACATGTTTGTGAACATGTTCATGAAATGAACCACATGTTTATGGTTTGTTCTGAAGATGACAAATAAATCTAAAGTATTAAATGTGGAAGGGTAAGGGTTAGGTTTTATTTAGGTTATATTTAATAATTTTTTATTAGGATAGGTTGAGTTTTACCTTTGAAATTGCAATATTCTGCTAGAAGGGGCTAGGGTCTAGGTAGAGTTATGTTTTTTGATGTTTCAAAGGTGAAAGTATAGGTTAGGGGGTTAGGATTTTGCTTTGAAATCTAAATTATCAAATGTAAAAGGGTTAGGGGTTAGATTTTTTTGGGTTATATTTGATAATGTTCCATAGGGTTAGGTTAGGTTTTTGCTTTGAAATTGCAATATGCTAGAAAGGGCTAGGGTCCAGGTAGAATTATGCTTTTTGATATTTCAAAGGTGGGAAGATAGGTCAGGGGGTTAGGATTTTGCTTTGAAATTGCAATATGCTGGAGGGGATTAGATGTTTTCACCAAAAGTTATGTTTATTGATGTTTTAAATGTAAAAGGGGCGGTTAGGGGGTTAGATTTTTGCTTTGAAATCACAATATGCTGACTTAGTTTTAGTGTTTTTTAACATCAGTTAAATAACAACCGTTATATTTTATTAATTTTATATTTTTCAAAAGTACTCTTTCTTTTACTTAATAAAATGATAATATATTGATTTTTATATTGAATTCAATGATAAATCATCAGTGGATAATAATATCATCATCAAATAGAATGACGATTGGAGTTTCAGTGTCCGGTAGCCATCATCACAGAGAACGTTACATTCAAAGAACTGACTGAATGGACCGGGAAAAAACCGTTACTAACGCATGCGCGATACGGTGCTGACTGAGACCGAGAGTGGTTTGTGAAATGTCAACTTTGCAAATACATGCAATGCATCAAGTGAAATGTCGCATTCATTCGCCTCACCTTCATATTATCATCAAAATCAACCTTGAAAGTGATATTTCCTTCCATGTTCACCCTTGTCCTTGAAATCCTTTTCAAGCGAAGATCCAAGTCAATATCCCCAGTTCCACGATTTTTACAATTCTCTATTCGTTTGAACTGTATATCCCACGACATGAGATTCTGAAACAATAAATTCTTTATTGCTCTTAGAAAAAGCCAAATTGGAATCAAGCTTACAAATATAATCCGAAGTTCGTGAATATGACTAACACAAATGGATTACATTGTTTGAATTCAAATTTATTGAAAGAATTCATACTCACCATATTCATTCAGTTCGTATATTTTCCACAGCTTGAGTTTAGCTTGGGCTCAAGCTAGAATGAAAATGTATCATTGCAGAGTCTTTTTCTCTAAGTACCGTCTCCATTTCGAAGGTTGGCAATCATCATGGCAATTTTCACCTTGTTCATAGCCGCTCTAAATAGGTCATTGGTTGTGCAATCGAACGCTTCCCTCAGGTTTCTCAACCAAGACATTCTTCTACCCACCGAGCGCTTATCAACTATTTTACCTTGGATTATGAGGTGCAGAATCATGTACTTTGGTCCTCTCAAAATGTGTCCAAGGTATGTCAACTTTCGTATTTTAATGTCACGCACAATATATAGTTGCTCACCCATTCTTCTGAGAACTTGTACGTTCGTGACTCTATATGTCCACGATATACGAAGTATCCGCCGGTAGCTCCACATTTCAAATGCTTGAAGTCTGGTCTCACATTCCCTATTCAGCGTCCATGCTTCCAACCCATACAAGAGAATGTTACAACCAGTTAATTAATAAACTAATTGCAAACAAGAGGAAGAATGCAATGAAACCCAGAGTCGGCGGATCATGCCAGCAGCTCAACATCATGAAAGAAGTAAGGTTAAGAAAATCCAAATTTGAGAGAGAGTCAAGAAAATAATATATATTCCTCGAAACAAATATGAAAATAGAGAAGAAACTAAGATAGTATTACAAAGTACAGAATTTCAAAAGATTGATATAGTTTCAAATTTAGAGTTCATGAATTCAGGAAATAGTGCTATCCCTTTTATATTTCACTCGACGTTATGAAACATTTTCAAGTTATTAATTTGCGAAGAGAAGAGGATATCTAGTTGAAGAGAATGTAGAAATCTGATGATGCAGCTTACCGGAATTCAGTAGAGAAATATATCAGAGATACATTACTGTGTTGTGTCTTCATGATGTTTAGTCCAGTTTACTCAAATTCCATGGTCCAGTAATTAGATATTTTGTACAAGTCGGTAGTATTTCATGACATCTTCAATATAATTATATTTAACATAAATCAAGAAACCCATCTGGGTTTAAAAACAAGACTCAATCAAAACATAAAGTAAAGAAGGCCTAAGCCTATTTTGACATAATTAATTCATATTGGATGATATACAGAACGATATGGAGAAACCATTTCTGAAGTTTTTGAGTAGAGATGTGTCGTTCCGTCATGACCCGTTCGAATTGAACGGGTCATTAAGGTGAACGAGTGATCCGGATCACATTTATTCAAAAAACCCGTTCATTTGACCCGTTCATCAACTGGGGTTAACCCCTGTTTTTACTGTCTTTCCACATCAACTGTGCTGGACCTTTCAATTGAACGGGTCTTTTTGAACGGGTCGCGGCAGTGAACGTGAACGACTGACCCGAATCAGTAAAGTGATCCGAACTTCCCATCTCTATTTTTGAGTCAGACCAGCCTAAAATCCAAAAGTAGTAGTGAGTGACGACTGACTAAGCCTTCAGTCTAGAATACAGAGTAACAGTCCAGCTGTTCAACAGCAGTTTTGCCAACTTGCGGAACAAAATACAAAAGTATAAATCTTTTATGAATCATAAACAGACAAAATTAGATAATACTTATTCAAATTACAGAATTAAAAATTATTGTTAACTATTGAGAATTTAATTTTGGTACAAGAACAGGGAACACATAGCACCTCAAGAGACGGGTCCTAACCACAATAGACAAGTAACGAGCTGACAGTGGAGTTCTCATTTTTACAAAGGCAGCTCTGGCCTTTGTAAAGTACTCAATCATAAACGAAATGAGATTCTTAAGTCTCAGAAATTAATTATTTGTTTTTTTTTTATAATTTGTGATAAATTTTTTTGTAAAACTGAACAGTAGCTCTAAAATTCCTAGTTTGTCCATTTTCCCCATTATTTATTGTATATAAGAAATTAGACCATGCCGGGATTTTACTTTTATATTTTGCAGTTAACCTGGTATGTAGGTAGGTCTTTTAGAGTCTACGCACAGGCCACAGTGCCCATGTAGGCTCATTCCGTAATCTATAATATGAAAACTTGATTTAAGTACTTAATTATTTGTATTTTATATTATTCATCATTTTTGTACTTACTGTATTGTGGAGTGAATAATATTCTTGAATAATTGATTGAGGTTTTCAATTTTCAATTGTATATCTAATTAATTACCTTTTGAACTGTATCGATTCCCGGGAAGTCAAAACATACACCCAATTCCATAACAAGTATAAAGCACAGTGTATAGGAAAACCTATTGTTGTCCATGTTAACATCTGAAACTATGTTGATAACTCATATGAACTTGAATGATGTGAGAGCAAAGAATACAAAATTTATCTCCAACATTTCATAAATTCAGAATCCATATTCAGGTTGTTCATTCAAACAACAAAGAATGAGAGTTGATTTTATCTTCCATTGATGTTATCTTTGATAAATATCTTGGATAATAGTTTATCTGCTGAAATCAAGAGACATAGAATATTTTTATGGGATCCATGGTATTTATGATGATTAGTTAGCTCGTTAGCGCAATATCATTGTGATACCTATCCAAATGAGTTCACATCACCAATAAAATAGATTTGATAACATGCAGGAACGTGAAAAACTGTTGTATTCAAGATGACTTATTATCAGATTCATTGATTCTATTATTGCTCTAACATTACTCATATGGAAGAAGACATTTTTGGTAGTTTACCTTCTCAAGGTTTTCCAATTTTATCAGTTCTCTCTAATTGATCTTATCTTTCATGGAATGTAAAGTGTGAGAGGTTCTCTTCTAGGAGAAAAACAAAGCGATAGAATACAACTCAATATTATGATGAACAATATCCATAGAAATTATTGGATGAAATATTAATAATCATATTGGAAGAAACAAATAATTCATACAACAGAATAACGTATATATAAAGTATACTGTATAAATTGAAGTAATTCATCAATATTGCTCCTCTTCCTTTCAAGAATCAGTTGAGTATTGGTGGGTGTTGGTGTGACGTTGTGTGTTGTTGGTGTGGGGGTGTAATCAAAACTGTCAGTTTTGAGGAGACCTGCTCCTTAGAGACAATGTGCTTATTTTAGACTCATATCGATTAGTAGCTAATCTATATTCAAACAGACTAACTGATTCACTGAGCTCATTCCACATTAATGTATTATAATCTCATTCACATTTTCTTGTGAATTTATCATCAATTTTTTATTGATTTATTAGGTACATTTTCCATAAATTCCTTCCCAGTGGTATGTTCAAATTAATATTGTTTTGAGAATAAAAACTCATTCTACACCCTTCATAGGATCAAGCGCTGATACCATAATACAACCCTGATACATATGGCTGATCTCAGCCATTGTGTTTCCAATAATATCCAACAATTTCCAAAATGAATAATCAAGGGCCCGGCCACACAGAGAGCGATCTGCGATCCTTCAGGTTTTCATATCTAGGAGTATTATCTAAGATATGCAATATAGAAACCTATGGGATTGCAAATCACACTCTGTATGGCAGGATGCTTAAGGTGTACCAAGAACATTAACCCAATAGCGATATAATTGATCAGGAATGAAAAAATCAAGTACCCTGTAACAATATTCATTGTTCCAATTGTGAATGATGAGGATTATGCGAATTATCATGAGAAGTCAGTCCTGTATAACAATTTATTCCACTGCTTTGCTTTTCTGCGTTGTGTTGTGTCGATTTTGTTAGTGTGTGCATAGAAGTTATAGTATAAGAAAATCAACGATTTTCCTGGAGCATCAGTCTGGTTCATGACCTTATAAGGCAAGGAATTTGTGTCCGATTGATTATCAATCATGCCTTATTTGGTTAGGAATTTGGAAAATAGCTGTCACTTGGTGGGAGAAGGTACCTTAAATTATAGTTGTACCGTTCCATTCTATTGGCAGAGATTGTGATGAATATTTTCAATAAAATGGTAACTGCCAATCACAGTTAACGTTGGTTAGGTTCCTATCTAGTATGGACGATCACACAGCTCCTAGACCAGGCAAGCGTACTGTGGGCTCCATTCAGCGTCTGTCCATTGCTGGTAGCAGAACTGAATAATGTAGTCTCTGTATTTTGTGTTAATCATTGCTTTTATGTCAGCTTTGGGCTTGTTAGTATTTGGCTGTGGAACCATCTGTTCCAATAGCATGTTTTAGTTTTTTCCGCCTCAGTAAATGCTTTAATAATTAAGGAGAGAGGATATCAAATTTGTCACCTTAAAATGGAAATTTTCCTCCTATAACAGCTACTGAAGGTATGTCATAGATTATAATATAATTAAGGAAACTATTATCGATGAAAACTTCCATCAAAGTCTTCAATTTATTGTGATAGATACATTCAAGTGTAAGCGTATTGTGATAGATTTATTGAGTATAGTCATTTTGATTCCCTTGTAACAGAAGATGGTAATGGTAATTCAAACTGATGAGTGATGGAAGAAAATAAACGGTACATGCTCTTGTAGAAATGTTGAGTACCTATAAGAAGGAATCAAGATATTTTGCTTGATATCATTAACCTAATTGTTTGAGGAAGCTATGAACCTAAATTTAAATGATAGTATTTTGTGATATAGATTTTATTTGTTTTGCTGATTCGAATGAAAAGCTTTCTTGATTCTTAAGGAAACACCTATCATGAAATTAATTTTTTCAAATTACACTATATATGTAATTTATATAAGAGAACAGACTGAACAAACTAACAACAATACTCGAAAGACCTTGTTATGAAAAGTTGTTCAATCAACTAGTGAATTAAAGTTTGATATTATGGAATAATAAATATGTACTCATCTCTTTGTATATAGGGAATGACCCTGACTACAAATAAATTCAAATCAATAAATTCAAATTAAATCAAGATATAAAAGTAATGGCTATTTGTATTTTAAAGTATTGTTGTATTTGAATTACATATAGGAAGAACCTAAATAATGTTGATTTTATGATATAACTGAAGTTAAGTTAATTTGTTCTATCCTAGTTTATTTTTTATTCTAACAGCGGTCAAAGTACGGGTCCATCAATTTACGGGTTCATCAATGTACAGGTCTATGAATGTCTCGTGAACGTGTGTCTTTAAGCCACTGAGGTGCCTCTAAATAAATGGCAGTCCTAAGCTGCATACACATATACGCGCTTCCAACCCACACCGAGCATGCTCCGCCCTCGTACCGCCCTCGTTCCTCCATCGAACCACAGTTGCTCCGCCCACGCACCCATCATGAACGTTACGGAAGATGTTAGATCTTCTCGCGTTCCCCGGTCGAGCCACTCTTGCTCCCCAGTCAATCATCAATCGCTCTGCTGAAGTGACGTTCGGTTGTGGAGCAGTGTGAAAGTCTGTACGCACCTTTAAAGTTACGATTTAACACAAAAAGGATTCTAATTCAGTACGTTTCAATTGATTAAATGGTTCACATTTTACCCTCTCTTTTTGAAAGCCCATAGGTCTTGAACCCATTCTGCAACATCCGGAGTTCCTTGGTCGTTTGTTTAATTTGGAAAAAGTTGTTACCTCAAAGCTGTTTCTTCAATTTGAATTTAGGCTCGGTGGTTGAGCTCTACACGTCAGGAGACAGCATACCCCAAGCTTCTAGAGGTGCGTACAGACTTTTGCTCTGCTCCGCAACCGAATGTCACTCCAGCAGAGCGATTGATGATCGACCGGGGAGCAAGAGTGGTTCGACCGGGGAACGCGAGAAGATCTAACATCTTCCTTAACGTTCATGATGGGTGCATGGGCGGAGTGACTGTGGTTCGATGGAGGAATGAGGGCAGCACGAGGGCGGTACGAGGGCGGAGCGTGCTCGGTGCGGGTTGGAAGCATGTATATGTGTATGCAGCTTGAGATTGAATGTGGGGAAATTCAGTATAAAGTTCAACATGATTCCGCAAAGAGTTCAAATGTTTCAAGAATCAACATAGCCTAGCTATTATACGGAGAGGTTTTGAGAGGTGACACTCAGAGAATAGACTTGGATATGACAAGGGATGAACTTGTAATCTAAGTTCTCAAGAAATCTAGTTCTTAGTGAATAAGGTTGAATGGGAGGTGGAAGGCATTGTGCATTGGTCTAGTCATAGTCGCTGCCCCATTCTTGAGCCGGCTAAAGTGGAACAATATTAATTGAGTTATAATCTATTTAGTCTAGAAAGTGAGATAAATGAGTGTTGAATAACACATTTTTAATTTGCCAAGCTACATAATAATAATCATAGTATTATTTTACAAGAACAGAAGTTGAAGATTTCCTCTTACTACGATATTTCCACCAGAATAGAGTCAGCGCTGTTAAAACTTTTCAAAACAATATTAATCATTCATCTTTTTCATCGATTTCACTCTACTCTCCACAATGAATGACTTGCATCCCAGTCGTTTGTTATTTGATCTATGGTAATAGGAGAGGGTAATCTTCCATGTAGTGGGTATGATGTAAAATGGCAGAGTGATATTGTTGACTATCTGAGTATCGAAGTCTTTCAACTCGTACCTTCCCTGAAAAATAAACTCATTTTAAATTCTTGGATGCACAAAAAATAATACTGGCCAGATTTTGGACCCTATTCTACGAGATTTTTTTTAATATAACTGTTACTAGTACTAGGACTAACGATCAGTTTATTTCTATCCAAAATTAATACTTCAAGTCATTTTACACAAAGAATCTTGTAATAGCTTCTCCTTGTTTTTAATTAGCTCATTCTTAATAACTGCACTAAATTGATATGTTAATTTTTTCCACTTGCAATAAGCACTCCTGAAGTTTACACCAGATCTGTTGGCTTCTTCCTTTCAATCTCCTCGCTAATGTTGAGTTGCTACGAGAATAAAGCCTTTCAGCAAAGTTTTAGTGAATCGGAAATGCAATTCGAAAAAAACTAATTATTTACTGATGCAATTACACTCTGGCTGCCCGTAGTGACATCCACTACTACAACACCAGTCCTTGATTCCTTTATTCCTCCTTCTACATACATGACCAGTTTACTGGATAGCATGAAAAAATCAAGATGGCCGGTCAAATTATACTGTCCTTGTGCGCATCAAAATATTCGTTCACTGAGTAGGATGGATTTCTCTCCAGCCAGATCTTGACTCTCCTTCTAAAAGCAATACTCTGCAGGTTATTCATTATATTTTAATTAATAATTATATTTATTATAGTTATTTATTATTTAATGCTAAATGTGAAAAACTATGGATTCAAGTTTATTAAATTGCATTGAATGCGATTAAAAGAATTAAGTAGTTCACATTGTAGATTGATGGATACAAAATTGGATAAAATAGTATGATATCGACCATCATCGATGCTATTTTCCATCAAACATTTATGTGATTTGTATAATTTAAAAGGATTCAGATCACACAATACTTGATGATCCATGATTCGTTATGTTCATGTTCAAGTTAATATTCTCATCCGGCAATTCACACACAAACCTCAACTCGAATGGATTTTACCACAAAAAATAATAAAAATTCATTCATATATTCCACAAATATAGTAATCATGTTAACAAAACAAACTAATTAAATAATCAACATTTCCTTGATTTGTATGCATGTATCTTAGTTAAGTGCAGTAGCATATACCTATATTTATTTTTCCTCCAGCTACTGTCTAAAGTACTTTACTCCCTGAAACATAATACTAAAGTGTCACTTTTTCGCTCTCGGTAGTGAAAAACAGAAAAACTACCTAGGGAGGAAAAGTGACTCCATTTAAATAACATGGGAAGCACTTCTATTTTATAAAATTACATTGTAACAGGTAAGAAGGTCTAAGCTCAGATGAGGAAGCATATAGAGTAGTCAGTCATTGAGCCAACTAAATTCAATACCTCTACCAGATTTGACTAACATATGAAATATATGTTTGTATGCTAAAATGTTCGCAAACTTCATATCACTATACTAAAAAAATGTATAGATATTGTTTATATTCCATGCTATTCAAAATACCAGCCAACGAATATTCCTTATTAACTAATCAAATTTGAAACGGGAACTTTATCATAGCTGTAGTTGTGGCGGCCATTGTTGTTACAACTTTTGCTGACAGATAGCGCTGTCGGCGGAGAACTGTGATTACAAGCCAGCTGATTCTGTTTACTTTCTAGATTATGTTGTAACACATTGTTTGGTCACATACGTTTTTAAAAATTATTTTATTTGCAGTTTTTATAAAAATGTAGGTGGAGGAAAAATGTTGTGTATATTACAAATGAAAAATTTTTTTTTCCTCCTCAGGAAAATTGTTGCCCTCAGCTTCTCCTCGGGCTTCAAACTTTCCCCTCAGGGAAAAAAACAGCACTTTCCACTCCATATATACAAATAACTATTTTCTAAAGCTTCTTTGTATTTTGTTTTTGGCAAATAAAATTCATTCATTCGAAAAAATTTATACATACTGTAATGAGCTTCCTGGGGGGTTAACTCTTGTAATGATCTCCACGTTGTTTGAGGTTCACCTCCACCTGGGAGCAGGAAGGTCAATACAAAGATGGCACCCAATGTGGGGCACCATCTTGTAATGAGCTTCCTGGGGGGCTACCTCTTGTAATGATCTCCACGTTGTTTGAGGTTCACCTCCGCCCGGGAGCAGAAAGGTCAATACAAAGAAAGAGTTGAATGAGTCCGGAGTAATCAGTCTGGGAGGTGTTTATTCTCTCATGAGGATTACATGTAAACTATAAAGGACCATAGGAAAGAGTCTCAAAGTCGGATCATGATTTTGATAGGCCATAAACCTGCTCCTGAACATAGCAAACACAACTAAAAAAAATAATCAAATTCGGTGCCCACATAAAAAGTTATTGAACGTCGATATTTGAGGCTCGATTTTTATTCATAATTATAGATTAATTAGGTTTAGCATTTTACTCACCGCTGGTATTGGACATGTTTCGGGCATACCAGCTAATTTGCGCACTTTCTTGAAGAATATGGCAAACACAGAGTATGTGGAACATGGGTTATCTGCAGTCACTCTGTAGGCGTTACTCCTCCAGCCGCCGTTTCCCCAGCTACTCAGATCGAGAACACCCTGAATTGCAATAAATAATATATTCTAATTGAACTTATATATTTTTTTCAAAACATGATAGATTTTCGAGCCTCCCGCTTATATATTAGTAAATCCTTGGGACAATCCTAAGAATAGATACAAGGTGACCCAGAATAGCAAAAAATTGAAAAAAAAACATAAAACATGAGTGGGGGGGACAATAATGTTATTTGTAATGATGAATATTTCAAAACTAGACATTCACCTCTCTACTCAATTCTTTAGATGGCTTCCTCCTGATTAAATATATTTGTCACATCTATGTTGGAGATTCCTCATTGATATCAACATCTCAACTGGGATATTGTGGATTTCTGTTTTAATCCCTATATTCAAGTGAGAATAAATAATATACTTCTCATTTGTAACTCTAAATCGTCTGTGAATCGGAACAGGACCATAAAATACCTTCAACTTTTTCTTTGTTCAATACCTTCTAGCTTTTTTATAAGTTCGAAGAAGCTTATCATCTACTTATCTAAAGTAAGGATTACAGTAGCTTTGATCAAACGCCTTCTCAATCTTCCTGCAATCTTTATTCCATATCGCTAATGGATGGATCATATTTTGGAATTCAATGATACAGTTCCGTTGTAGTGTTGTACACCCTTGAATAACTGAAATGTCAACTTTGCAAATACATGCAATGCATCAAGTGAAATGTCGCATTCATTCGTCTCACCTTCATATTATCATCAAAATCAACCTTGAAAGTGATAATTCCTTCCATGTTCACTCTTGTCCTTGAAATCCTCTTCAAGCGTACATTTAGGTCAATATCCCCAGTTCCAGGATTTTTACAATTCTCTATTCGTTTGAACTGTATATCCCACGACATGAGATTCTGAAACAAAATCCTATATTGCTCTTAGAAAAAGCCAAATTGGGATCAAGCTTACAAATATAATCCGAAGTTCCCAAATATAATTAACACAAATGGATTACATTGTTTGAATTCAAATTTATTGAAAGAATTCATACTTACCATATTCATTCAGGACGTATATTTTCCACAATTTGAGTTTAGCTTGAGTTCAAGCTAGAATGAAAATGTATTATTGTGGAGTACTCAATCATAAATGAAATGAGATTCTTAAGTCTTAAAATATAATTATTTGTTTTTCATAATTTGTGATAAGTTTTTTTGTAAAACTGAACAGTAGCTCTTAAATTCCTAGTTTATCCATTTTTTCCATTACTCATTGTATATCGGAATTTAGAGTATGCCGGTATTTTACATTTATATTTTGCAGCTAACCTGGTATGTAGGTCTTTTTGAGTCTACGCACAGGCCACAGTGCCCATGTAGGCTCATTCTGTAATCTATAATATGAAAACCTGTTTCAAGTTGTAATGTCACTTTTGGGTACACATAGAATATATGCCCCACGTTGGTTGTGACATGTTTATGTAAAGCCGTATTTGACCTACATGTGCCCAGCTGCAAGTCTGTCGGTAGAGCATGTGAATTTTCAAATATTTTTGATATTTAAGCACCTGCTGAAATAAAAAATATCATATGGTTTTTACCAGCTCTCCAAGGAGCTTATACCTAATTGCTATCAATTGCTGCAAACTGCTGCTGCTTTATCAATCGGCAATCTTTACCACTGCATTGACTGACTCCACAATTATAGATGTTGAAGAGGTAGATAAATATAAGGATTTCAAATATTGCACAAGACAATAAGGAACCGACATCAATCCGACTCGCTACCATCTGTCAAAGGGGTAAGCTGTGTGAGATAATACTGAGTGTGATCAATGACGGTATTTTAATTAGAATTCCTTATACTTTCTATGACTTGTAGTACTGCTTTGACTTAATACTATGACCCTGTATTTTAGTCAATTTGATTTCAGTGATTTTATTGGACCATTTAAATGAATCTTGAGAACATATTAGTTCTGAAGATTTAGTGATTAATACTGTATATCGCTGATTTATCCAACTTATTCGGTGAATAATATAGTCGGTTGATAATGTTATTACTAGTAAAAATTACTAGTACAAGATTGGCCATGCATGAAGACAGGATTAAAAATGAAAGATACACCATTCAATCAAAAAATATATAATTACAATGAAATCAACGAGCAAAAAATAATATATGGAACAAAACATATAAAAACAATATGAGAAAATATGTAAGAAAAATATCACATATGGCTCAATTAAAACTCTTATGGCCGGTTGTAGTCGTCACATAACTTTATTGGCTCGTATTTAGCCTATGTGCATCCACATAAACAGAATATTCGTTGCACAGATGCCACATATATAGCTATGTGGGCTGTTAAACTACAAGCGCTCAACTAAGGACTTTAAGGACTCGCCACACCAAGCTCGCCAGTACCGCCAAGGTAGTACCGCTGGTGGTAGTTTTCTCGGCTGAGCACGCCACACCGAAAAACGTCCGCTAGCGGTAGTCTCCGAGTAGTGAGTCTAGTAGTGTGGGGAGGGCGTGACTACAGTACTCAGCACTGCGCTACCTCTTCGAATCGCCTGCCATGTATTCAGGTTGAGCGCGCCACACTGAGCTCGCTTTGTCCGCTACCTCTCAGCGAACTTTTGTTGAATCGCCTAGCAGGCGGTCGTAGGTGGTAGTGCGCCGTACTACCGCCGCGGTAGCGAACTCGGTGTGGCGCGCTCAACCTGAATACATGGCTAGCGATTTTTAAAACTTCGCTACCGCCGCGGTAGCGAGCTTGGTGTGGCGTGCCTTAAATCACTTCTCAGGCGTTGCACAGTCGTCTGATAGTATTTATGAGCATCTACATGAGCTAAAATGATCCTTTTAAACTATGGGACCGAAGATGTGCTGTTAAAATCTAAATGCATGGTTTTAAACTTGCTTTGTAGTTGTGCTATTGTTATGAAGGTGTTTGTTTCAGCAAAATGTTTATCAAGTGTTATTTCATAGGCCCGGTTGCACAAAGGCCTGTTAAATATTAACCGTGATTAAATGCCATGAGAACTAAATAAGGGAAGCCTTCTTTTCAAAAAAGCCTTCTCTGATTGGTTTCTGTGGCATTTAATCATTATTAAAATTCAACCGGCTTTTCTACAACTTGGCTTTTGACTTTTAAAAGGTTCCAAATCACAAGTTGTTTTACAAATATGAATTTCAATTTATTCGTTGTGCGCTCACTGTTGCAGTGTGCACAAAGCTTAAGTTTTGAAATTCTATACTTCAGAATAATTATGTATATTATATTTATTTATTTAAAATTCAAAGAAGACATGGAATTAGTGAATTCTATATCATAAAAATTAAGGAACAAACAAGCCATATAATAACAAAAATGAGAAAATACAATAGTAGGTACCTTAATAATAAAACAGACCATAATGAAAACGTATGAAACTTTATCACAGAAAACAAATTCAAACGTTTCACAACAGTATAGTAGAAACATCAATAGTATCATATCTTAATTTGCAACATTTGACAACAAAATTTGCAAACACAAAGATGGACTAGCAATATTGAATCACCTTTATCAGGATACCTTGCAAACATAACCTCACAATATTCTTAAATATGGAAGACGTGATGTTTCACCATCTTGTTTTGAGGAACTTTATGTGAGCGCTTTTAGACCTGTTCACAGCTATTCCTTTAGGCACTTTTACCCCGTATAGCGGGTTAGGTGTCATATGGCAACTGGGTCACACTTTTTATAACAGAGCAGCAGTGTGACCTATGTGTCTTACTAAAGGCGCCTATAGCTAAAAGGCCTCTACAAAACGACTGAGCAATGACCAACAGTTTATGTGTATGATTTTAGTTTATGTCTTACATTTATGAGAGTTATGTGTGGACTCTGCAACCGGGCATTATTCTGCTTAATAGCATCAACTAATAATTTTCATAATTTTCCTATCAGCATATATTGAAGATATCTGTAGCTCAATCATTCAGTCGCTTCTGCTTATCGAATAAGAATTTTATAATCCAGAATTCCAACAACATTAGAGATTTCAAATATTGATTTTCAGGGTATGAGTTCGGCCATCAGTGGAATTCAGATAAATGATTTATATTATGAACTTTGATATACAATTGGACATTTTATTCTTATGAAAGTTCTTAATAAGACTTTTCCCTTAGTTATAACTATTTGCACAATTAAGTTTAAATCAAGCTTGATTTTGAAGTAAAACCTTCGACGAGCTAGCTTTATGAAATTTCTATTAATTCGTTGCACTGAGGGCCCTCTTAGGAAATTATATTTCTGTAACTCATGTGCATAGATTTTTCACAAATTTAAACATGTGGCATGAATTAGCCTCGTGTGTCCTATGCCTTTTCTGGTGGGCTGCTGTCGTCCTTTCCAATGGAGATATTTAATTTAATAACTCAACATGTCATAGAGCGGCTTCACTGAGTTAGGTTCATTACTTATTAGGAGTTTTTAAGATTTAAACTTTGGCAATAAATAAAATTAATTCTTATAAGGGAATCAGTCTATTGCTCTCATGTTGGTTGGTCTCTGGCAAGCAAGTGGGCAGTAGATCTTTCCTTATTCTTTTTCGACGATACTTCCAATTCTAAATTTGCATAAAATTCAAATATCTCCTCCTATTGGTGGATTTCAATAAATCCGCGATGATGCAATTTAATATTGTCAAATAGTCCGCAGTACATGGGCATATTAAGAGGTTATTCATAAATATATTTACACTTAAATTTTAATTTATTCTAGATACAGGTTTACATGTAATAATTACATACAATACAATAATTACATACAGGTTCACATACAATACAATAATTACATACAGGTTTACATACAATAATTATAAATTCTCATAATTCTAAAAAGGACCACGTGGAGACTTTTGAATTATTATTTTTCAGCGCCTAACAAATACTGAGCTCTGATGGTTTATCACCCAATTTTTGTACAAAAGTGCTACAGTGTTAGTGCGCCTAGAAAAATTAGATCTCACTTCCCTTTCATTTTTATTGTGTTTTCGTGATTTTTATTTGCTCACATAGATATATAATAGAAATTTATATTTGCTTCTTTGAACGTTTATGTCCTTTATTTTGCATGCTGTAAGTTACAAAACCCTTTTGTCCTCGTCTTAACGAATGCTAACTACTTGCAATTTTTTTGCTCGAGAGTAACCGATCGAATTGCAGATGTTCAGCTTGACCGTTATTGATATAGCCGACAAGCGTTATTCACAAAGAACCCAACCTCAAATTAATACAATATTATCGTTTTATTAAATAATTGAAAAATGATTTCCATTTCAAATTGTTATCAATAATCTTAGCCTTTCTAGTCGATATCGTCTTATCTTTATTGTTGACTGATAGTACCATTGGTGACAAATATTTTTGTTTTTCAGACTCAGACCTATTAATCCATTTCAATAATTAATGAAATTTTTATTGTTACCAAAATGTACCGTTAGAAAGTACTTTATTATTTGTATTTTATATTATTAATCATTTTTGTACTTACTGTATTGTGGAGTAAAGCATATTCTTGATTGATTGATTGAGGTATTCAATTTTCAATTGTATATCTAATTAATTACCTTTTGAACTGTATCGATTCCCGGGAAGTCGAAGCATACAACCAATTCCATAACAAGTATAAAGCACAGTGTATAGAAAATCATTTTGTTGTCCATGTTTACATCTGAAAATCTTATGTTGATAACTCATATGAACTTGAATGATGTGAGATCACAGAGTACAAAATTAATCTCCAACATTTCAAAAATTCAGAATCCATATTCAGGATACTCATTCAAACAACAAAGGATGAAAGTTGATTATTTCATTTCCTATTGATGTTATCTTTGATAAATAGCTTGGATAACAGCTTATCTGCTGAAATCAAGAGACATAGAATATTTTAATGGGATCCATGGTATTTATGATGATTAGTTAGCTCGTTAGCGCAATATCATCACATTCATCCAATATTTATTGTGATACTTATCCAAATGGGTTCAGATCACCAATCAAATAGATTTGATAACATTCATGTGAGCGTGGATAATATTGTTGTTTTCAAAATGAAAACATGATTCATTTATACCTATTCATTCTATCACTGCTCCAACATTATTCATTTCAGAGAATACATTTCTGGTAATTAACCTTCTCAAGGTTTTTCAATTTTATCATTTCTCTCCAATTGATTCAATTTTGAATTAAATAGAATGTGTGAGAGGTTCTCTTTCAGAGAAAAATGGATATAACACAACTTAAGCTGGGTTTACACCGGAGTCAATAACAAAAGTTTTTAACATTTTTGTTATTAACAAATGTCAAATAACTTTATAACATACTGTATGTTAATAACATTTTCTTCAACAACAAGGAACTTTTGTTAAGAGAAATCTTTGATGATTCAGTCAAGTTAATAACTTTTTGTTAATAACTCGTGTTATCAACTCTGGTGTAAACGCACCTTTAATATGATGAACAATATCCATAGAAATTGTTAAGAGAAATCTTCGATGATTCAGTCAAGTTAATAACTTTTTGTTATTATTAAACGTGTAACTCGTGTTATTAACTCCGGTGTAAACGCAGCTTTAATATGACGAACAAGCTTTTAAATATATAAGCTGTTATCCATAATCATAAATGCATATTAATCAATGTAGAATCAAGTGCCGAAAATAAGATTATACTGGTCATGAATTTTCCATTTCAGTTTCATCATTTTTATTTTTCAATTGAGTTTCTTATTTAATTCCATTATGATTTTCCTGTTTCTTCCACTAGAGTAACGCATACCAGACACCAGTTATTCAGAGAACGTACTAATTGACGAAAATCATGAACCAAATGTACGTAAATTGTACCGTATCTCGTTAAACTCAATTTGTTTTGATCGCATACGCTCTTGTGAGTCGGTGGCAATTGGCACTCTTCAAGTGGAAAATGGTTGGACTCTGAATACTGTACTGCAGAAACGTGGAGGAAATTTCCCCGCTCGGCCAATTAAATTATGAGCACTTCCATATGCATACGTTACTTTCTCATGTAGTTGTACGGTTTCGAACGTCGTTCGGAATATTGTAGGACAACAGGAAGACCATAAACGCGCGCTGCATTCTCTAGGAATCGCACTTTCATGTGAAAATGGAATTGTTGGAGCTGAATGAAACTCGGAGTGAGTTGATTGTGGCGCGCTTGTTCTTGTTTATTGAACAGATTCGCATAAATTCAAGCTTCAACGGTTCTCCGGTGTTTGAAGTCTCTGTAACCAAAGCCGGAAACAGGGTTGTGAAATTCATTGTCCGGGATTTTAATATCATGTATTTGTCTAACAGGTATTAAATTTGCAGAAATTTCAGTTGAATGATTTGGTTAGAATAAATAAAAATAAGGTTTTGTTACACATGCATGACATTTTTGAAACGTGTAATTTCTATTAAATACATGTTCACAGATTGATAATATTATGATTTGAGATACTTTTCTTGAACCATAGACTATAGCTTCATTATAGAAATTCCATAATATATTATTTAAATCATGACAAATGGTAACAAAATATTAGTTGATGAGCTATCTTATAATCTAAAGGTGCGTACAGATATACGCGCCTCCAATCCGCCCCGCGCATGCTCCGCCCTCGTCCCGCCATCACTGCGCACTCGCACCGATCATAAACGTTACGGGAGATGTTCCACTGTTGCTCCCTGGTCGATCATCAATCGATCTGCTCGAGTGACGTTCGATTGCGGAGCAGAGCGAAAGTCTGTACGCACATTTATAGTGCATGATGGATTTTAATTTTGGGCTGATAATCAACTGTCATGATTGATCATTTGAATAACTCATGATAAATCGTCCTTCCATTAATACAAACTATTGTGTGTGATGGAAGATGGAATCCACTGAGCAGTAAAAATTTCAACATATCTACAGTATATAAAGTATACTGACAAGGTCGTATTTAGGAATTTGGCCCAAAATTTTTCCCAACACTAGTTAGAATTACTCTTCTAAACCATTTTTTTTTGAAATCTGTAGCAGGTCTTTCATTTTCTATAATGTAGGTGTTAATTGCTTGAAAACCATATCATGATGTAATTCATAATTATTTTAAAATTTTCAACGAATATAACTTACTTACTACTTTGTTTACTCCGATAATTTGTAGAGAGACATCATTCTAGTGGAGAAAGGTAGAACTAACTCAATACACAAATATATGGTTATGTAAGCCACGCCCCAAATTCGACGAGCAGTCTCAGTGGACAATGTCTTGCATGAGACTTCCTCAAGCTGCTCGATTCCTATTGGTAGCGAGCTGTAAACGTAAAATGGCGACTACTCAACTTATTGACCTTATTGACCAACTTATCAGACAGCTTCTTGGCTTCTGAAGCATGGACTAGCCTACCAATCCAGTCACTCTTACATTATTATTGCCCTCTACTCAGAAATGTATTAAACGATAATAATGCAGAATTTGGGGAGTCGGAATGTAGTAAGCATTCAAAAAGCACGTGTTCAAGTCAGGCTTAGGTCGTAGACCCGAGTTCTGACGTGAATAAAAGGGAACACAGAAACTGTATTCCAGAGTAAAAAATACATTTTTCAAGAAATTTTCAAGTTAATACTAAGTGGCAGTCTGTTTTCGAGAGTTTGACCCAAAGCTGCTTACATTAACAATCATTGATTGCAAATGTGTTGTTTAAAAATAATAAAATCATTGCTTGGATGTTGAAAACACGGGTTTAAAATATAATAATAATATCGAGTCCAATGAGTGCATGCGTCCATGATTGCAAATGGGTGATTTGAAAATTAATGGATGGCTCCTTGAAAGTTGAAAATACCGTTTCAAAAATAATCTATGTAGTTCAATGAATCTTTGTAATCAGAATGTCTTATTAGCCTGATTCATAAATAAATACATCGAATTGGCTTCTCATTTTTATTTCTAGTCGGTTTTTCGCACTCTGGACGTGCGTAACTTGGGGGCTTGTGCCCATAGACCTGGACCTACCTGGCCTACTGAGAAATCCAGCCCTGTTTACTGCGATGAATTTTTGGTTACATAGACTGCCTGTAAATTTTCTCCGGTTCACAAGGACCAACTCTGGTTTCAATTGATCTGGTTTATAGAAGGTCTACTGTATTCGACAATGAGAATCAATCAGTATTCCGTATCCAGACTTTGAAAATGAATTGAATTTTGATAAGAGATTGCATGTTTATAATTTTACTAGCCATCAGGCTCGCTTCGCTCGCCATATCCGTCTAGCCAGGGGGCTCCGCCCCCTGGATCCCCGACTGGATCGTCAAGAATGAGATCAGCAGGCTCGCTTCGCTCGCCTGCATTTTTTTCATTTTTATCATATTAGGACAATCCAGTCGGGGGTCCAGACTAAACGTCTGGCTAAACAGATATGGCGAGCGAAGCGAGCCTGACGGCTAGTAATATAATATTCCCAGGGTTGAAGTAGTAGTGCCCAATCAATTTTTCCGCGATAAATGCATTTAAATCTTCAACTTGGTGCCAACCTAACAAAATCAACTCAACTTGATGCTAACCTGACAAAATTATTAATTTAGTTGCCAGTTAACAACTGTTTCGAAGAGGTACTCTATCTAGATTATAGTTCTATAGTAACATATGATATGGAAATTTCAATTCTAATTAAGAGATGGGAGAAGAATAATATACTTAATACTTTATTCACTTCGAGAATTCGTAGAGAGACATCATTCTAGTGGAGAAAGGTACAACTAACACAAGACACAAACATAATATAGTTATGTAAGCCACGCCTCAAATTCGAAGAGCAGTTTCATTGTTACAATGAGTTGCATGAGACTTTCTCAAGCTGCTTAATTCTTATTGGTAGCGAGCTGTAAACGTAAAATGGCGACTACTCAACTTATTGACCAATCAGACAGCTTCTTGGTTTCTGAAGCATGGACTAGCCCACCAATCCAGTATTATTATTGCCCTCTACTCAGAAATGTATTAAACGATAATAATGCAGAATTTGGGGAGTCGGAATGTAGTAAGCATTCAAAAAGCACGTGTTCAAGTCAGGCTTAGGTCGTAAACTCAAGTTCTAACGTGAATAAAAGGGAACACAGAAACTGTTTTTAAGAGTAAAAAATACATTTTTCAAGAAATTTCCAAGTAAATACTAACTGGCAGTACATTTTTGAGGGTTTGACACAAAGTTACTCACATTAACCATCATTGATTGCAAATGATTTGTTTGAAAATAATTTTAGATCATTGCTTGGATGTTGAAAAAACAGGTTTAAATAATAATAATATCAAGTCCAATGAGTGCATGCATCCATGATTGCAAATGGGTGATTTGAAAATTAATGGATATGGTTCCTTGAAAGTTAAAAATACCGTTTCAAAAATCATCTATGCAGTTCAATGAATCTTTGTAATCAGAATGTCTTATTAGCCTGATTTATAAATAAATACATCGAATTGGCTTCTCATTTCTATTTCTAGTCGGTTTTTTTCACTCTGGTCGTGCGTAACTTGGGGGCTTGTGCCCATAGACCTGGACCTTCCTGGCCTACTGGGAAATCCAGCCCTGTTTACTGCGATGATTTTGTTGTTACATAGACTTCCTGTAAATTCTCTCCGGTTCACAAGGACCAACTCTGGTTTCAGTTGAACTGGTTTGTAGAAGGTCTACTGTACTCGACAATAGAATCAATCAGTATTCCGTATCCAGACTTTGAAAATGAATTGAATTTTAATTTGTTATGATAAGAGATTGCATGTTTATAATTTTATCACCTGATAATCACATGACAAGTAACGCTGCGAGCTACAACTCAATTATTGAGGTTCCAGGCATGGTGCGAAGTTTAATTGAAACCCATTCAGACATTTGTGTTATGGTTTTCAGCGTGACAGTGTAGCGGTGACAGCAACTGTGAAATTACTAAACTTTACTAATTTTGTTATAGCTGCGCTTGAAAAGCACCGACACTACACTCGCTGTGCGGTGTGTGGTTCCGAGTTATAGAAAACTAGCCGGTAGGCTCGCTTCGCTCGACTAAACCACCTAGGAAAATGGTGATGCAATAGAAACTAACACCATAAAGTAATGATAATATCAACGATATTCTATGCTAACATTTTGTCAGTTTGTATTTCTACTTGTTAATCTACTTGAAAAAGGGTAAAAAATCATGTAAATGTATTGTCACAGCTAAAATTAAATTTTTGGTGTGATATTTTAGGAGTCTTGTGAAAATTTTCTATGTCATCTCAAAAAAAAGTGGGAAATGTGAAAATATCTGAAAACTAAATTGAACTTGAATAAGGACAAGTTTTGGGTTACAAACTTTGACAACAAATAGCAATTTCTAGTAGAATAATGTAGATGTAGAAATCTAGAATGTAGAAATAAATTGTAAGTGTTCCCAATATGGTCTGGTAATAGTCGTATAATGTAATTTTCTATAAAATAATGTAGATGTAGAAATAAATTGTAAGTGTTCCCGATATGGTCTGATAATAGTCGTATATAAGTTATTTTCAATTTTTAGTATTAGAGTAGTCCTACATTGACTTGAATTTCCTGGTTATTGAATACTATTTGTATTCAACGATATTATTTACTATCTTATTTGACAATAATGAATCACATAATCATAAAAGATTGGGAATGGAGAAACATACTCATAGCCCTGAGTATAAGTTTCATTATATAAGTAAAGTCCTGATATTATGAGTATAATTTTTGTCTCTGCTACTCAAAAGCAATAATATTGTTACCAATCAATCAATTCATGTTGCAATTTAAATTATTATCAATTTGGAAGTATGGCTGATCTCATTCAATTGGACGAGAATATAGAATGGGCAAATCTCTTCACACAAGATGAAATACGAAACATTCGTCATCACACAAATCTATAGCTTAAGGAAAATATTGACATTATCTCTCCATTCCTGAAAGTGATAATGGAGGTTAGTAATACTGTAACCCTAAGCCTCTCCGCCCACTAAGCTTAATGGGTTCTGAGAATTATATTCCAGTTAAAATAATTTGAGATTCATCCTCCTTCCCGAGAATCTGTTAGTGAACTCTCCCACATTTTGATACTATCCTCTCTTTCCTGGATATGACCCCACAAATTCAAATGTTTCCCTACGTTTGCAGGGTCCACGAATCCAATAAATTTCTGAGAACTGTATTCGTTACAAGTACAGATTACTGATACGAATTAGTTCAGATTGGCAGCTATTCGATACTGAGCTTCAGCCTTCAATACTAGAAAATATATAATCACCTCATGATTGCAATGAAAGTTTATTCAGACTATTATCAGGTTCAACCTTTCAATTTTGTTTTGAAGGTTAATCCATCCAAATTGCGAAAGGAAAATTCATTCAACATTTTCCATAATTATTCGATTTTATCCTGTCGTTGTGCAACAGACTCTGAAGTTTTGAAATCCAGAAGCTTTGCAAATAAGGATCATGTATCACTAATGATGCTTCAACCCCTCAACTCATGGAATGAAATATGAGTGACATACAAGTCGAATGTGATGTCATGTGGAGTGAAGAGGAAGAGAGTATGTCGTCATAAATCTCCGGCGAACGTAGATAATAGAATGATTGATTTTCATATTTTTACTGACTGTGCCGCAAAAAATCCGACTGTACGGCAATTTGTCACTGCGCTGAGTAATGTTTGTTTACGAACGAATCTGACCCATCCAGTAATTGTTCTTACTCGGCTAAAAAAGAGCAAATTTTTCAGCAGTGATTCATTTTGTTCTCACAAAGGCGCACCTTTTTAGAAAATGGGAACACAGAGGTCGCGCCACACCATCACTCTACCGCCAATTTTTACCGTGGAGAATACAAAAAGAATTCCGCTTTGTTAGCAGGATTCATTTTCACTTGCTGTTCCATTTTCAGATTTCACATCAGCGTCCTGGAAAATATACTTGAGTGAGCTAATCAAATTTGATACGCCATATCTACTCCTTTCAGGAGAAGAACAGCTTCATTCTAAGCCATGTCTAGACTTTTCTCTTGTCCACTTTCCACCCGAAACACTGAGCAAACAGCGACTGATTGTTTAACAACTTTCATCCCTTATTATGATTATTATAATATTTTAACTAATTCTTGTTTAAAATTTCATACTGAGATCTCCCTTTCAATGTTTCTTTTCCAAAACTTGCAATCTTCCAAGTTGTGTTATGACGATAGAACGTAGATGGTACGGAAATGGTGGAACTTGTGGAAAATATTTCGAAAGGAACTCGACTATTAACTCTAGGTTGAACAGAACCAAGAAAGATTTGACTCAATATTACGTTTCCTGAAGCTTTGTTGATTAGACTATGATCAACTGATAGTTGATCCAGGATGGTTTAAGTTGCTATACCCCAACAGTTTGATACTTGTGCAATTCAGTACAATTCAGGTCCACTTTGAGTAATTCTTCTACCAATTTACTACAATAAACTTCAAGACTACTACTTTCAATCACTCTTTGTTAGTTGAGAAGATGCTTCATTATAATCTTGTACAACTGAGATAAAACAAATTCCAAGGATCTTCCTTTTAGTATTCTAATACTGAACAGATCGCAAGGATCTCCACGTATATTAATTAACAAATTTTGGTGATCATGATTTTCTGGCGATATATAGTTCTTGTAAGAGCCACGACATTCCCAATTTGTAGTTATTGAATGGGTAACGATTGGAGTTTGGTATCGGGAGTACAATCATCATGTATAAAATGTCTGGAGAACCCTCCTCAGGCTGCAACTTTCTTTGAACATTGGAGCACGGCAGAGATGTTAAGGTTGATGTAGCATCGATCACGGGAATCACAGGGGAGTGCCAAATGATTCATTGCTCTCCAGGGGATCGGCTTTAGCAGTGCAGTTGGACCACTCTAACCAGTTGTATAAAAAGCCGCATCCACGTGAAGCCAAAGGAATCTGGGGAGAGGAAAGTTTAAGCCAGTAGGTTTCAGTAAAAGAAGAACGATAAAACTGATATTTATGAAATAAACATGGAACTTTCCCTCCTTCCCAGGAGAAAAACTTAGAAAACTTCCAAGAAATGATTTCCAGTTCTCTTAAATGCCGTTCTCAGAAGTTTTAATAGAAGCGCGAAAACTTTGAAGTCCTCAAGCCATCGCAAAAACCGTTTGACACTCACTTCTTACATAATCACCAACATTATAGTTTGAACAATATCGTATGAAACTTACAATCAATCACTGTTAGTTCTCCGTCAATTAGTATCACTGGAAACTCTTTAGTATTATAATCCACTTGATATAATACCAATCGAGAAGTGTGATTAAGTTATTTGGGTTGGAACGGCAATGATTTTCAACATATATGGGGCAGCAAACCATTATTATTATACTACTTGTAAGTGAACATAGATCCACAAAATGATGATGATACAAGTGTTTATATGTTGTGTGCAATAGAAAATAGTAGGCTAATCATCATTCTTAATTTCCATATGAAGATACTGATGAATATTTCATCTCCAATCGATAACACTTTAATTTTACGTATAATGTTTTAATAATGCTTGTGAGCTTTTGATCACTTTTGTGATGTTTGCGGCTATATGACCTACTTATAAAATAGAAAATTTCTAATCGATAAAACGCCAGTTACATTCATAATGGTCTAATAATACTTGAATATCGGGGCACCGAGCTTTGCTCGTAATTTATTTATTGATAAACAGAACTCAATTCTTTAAAATGATTGGGGAAGGACTAACAGGCACATCCCAAACCTGTTTCTTCCCCGAATTTTGATTTATACACTATAAATATTCCAAAAAGTAGGTTATGTTCCATACACTTGAATTCAGGTCAAATTTTCAGTCCTAAAATTTGAAAACATAAATGAAAACATAAAACATAAATTCTAATTTAGATTGTTTACATACCAAATTGAATAACAAAATAAGATTCGTGATCACTTAGAACTGTAAAATAATGATTAACTTTGAATATTATGATATATACCATCTTATGTCAACAAATCAGATTATTTTGATCGAGTCAATAAAAATTTCCAGATTTCTCGCAAGATATGGTAAGTTAATTGATTACACAGCTGATCTCCCACACAGGCACACGCATCTTCTGTTATCGACAGACGACGAAATTATCATCTGTTTTTCTAAGGATGAATTATCCTTTTCATGTCCTTTAGCGAGTTTTTCCAGGGATGAGACCTAGTGCAATCGAATTTTTATATCATAAACATACTATATTCCAAATTTCGTAAAAATCATTAGAGCCGTTTTCGAAATCCGTTGAACATAAATAACCAGATAACAAGATATAAAAGTATCAAAATATAAACATATCAAAATATAAACAGATATACAGAAATTGCTCGCTCAATATAATAGGATTTTGATTGATTGATTATTCATTGATCCTTATCACAAATGACAAATAATATATTACCAGGACTTGCAAGACCCATTGCATACAAGCACTACTTTTTTATATAAAAACCAATGAACAATTGATATGGTATAATAATAATACTTGATATATGAGTATCAAGTATTATTCTACCTTTCAATCTTGGAACGGCAATGATTTTCAACATATGAGGCAGCAAATCATTATTATTGTTATTATTATTATTATACCACCTGTAAGTGAATATTTCAAATTCAAATTCAAATTGTTTTTATTCCGATTCAAAAATCAAATACATACAAAATTTCAAATACATCAATCATCAAAAATGGAAATAAAATACAAAGTGCACTGAAGAAATTGTATAAAATATAATTTATATAATAAGGCTTTCTACGTGTATGATGTATTATGAAAAAAAACAAAGCTTTTTTGAAACAGAATATTTCTAGCTTGCTGTAAGCATATAATGCTTAACGCGTGCAAGCAGGAGTATTGATACAAGTAATTATATCTCGTGTGCAATAGAAAATAGTAGATTAATCATCATTTTAAATCCTTCAAATCTACCTTGTGATGTGTGCTGCTGAATAACCACTTCACAATCTTACCAAACAGCGATCATGATTTTTATCGTATTCACATCCTTGCAGTTCAGTCAAATGAGCAAGAAAGGGCCAAAGTCAAATGGGAGAGCAAGCAGTGGTGCAGGTATGAAGCAACAACATCCTATTCATCTTATTCAGGAAGCATTATATCATTGTGATGATGGCCCCACCTGCCTGCACCTCACACAATCCATTACATGAATGGGTCTTGATATCCCACAGCCTTTAGCCTCAGCCCTCAGCTATGAGTGAGTGTTGCTCTGATGAATTAGTCTTATTCATTTGAAGCCGGTGCAGCTTATCGCGTTGAGGTTGATGGAAAGACGGCGGATACATTGCTAGTCATTCATCGCACTGTAAGGAACACAACATGGCTTTCAATGGGCTTTGCTGCTTGTATGTGTGTGCCTGGGGCATGACAAACTCAATCCAGAAACAACAATAATTGAATAATGAAAACTCTGGGTTGTTGTCAAAATATCACTTATTTTCCATTATTTTTCAAGAGTTTTCATTATGAATAGGTATCACAATATCTCACCTTCAACATTATCTGAAATAATTGAATGTTATTGTGCATTATTCTAAAAATTACATTCGAGATAGTTACAGATTCTGGGTAGAGAAAGCTATGATCGTATGGGAAATTGCATGTTTTCAAATGCTAATGAATAAATAACGAAATAAAAATATAAATCTCGGTACCCTTTCAAATTATTCATATTAAAAGTAGCCATAAAGGTAAAAAGACAATTAATAACTATTATTGAACGAAAATTTCATTTAAATTTTGTATTTTCTTCGATGATGAAGCTATGATAGTTGAAGTTTGAAACTTTTGAACATTTGAGGCTCTATAAGCTCCTACACTAGAATGTGAGAATCTACTGAAACCAATGACATTTCCGTGGATTTGATCGACTATATCTGTCATCACGTCATGGCTGAAATTCCCTCTGCAAACTCCAAAATGTAATATCAATCAAGCCTTCCAGTCAAGTAACTGATTTCAAAGGTTACTCCATTGAAACTAGCTTCAGAATTTAGTTCCAAAGGTTACTCCATTGAGACTAGCTTCAAAATTAAGTTTGTGTTTCATCTCTTGTTTCAACATTTATCAAATACTCAATATTTTCTAGTGATCAACTATTGACTATAATATTTAAATTTGATTTTGTGTTCAATCCATCTAAATCCTGAATTCCTCTTACGTTTCCTTAAGACAGTTCTGAGGTTTAAGATTGCTTTCAAAATTCCTTTGCAGGTTTGCATATTATATTCGGTCTTGCAATTTCCCTTAAATTTATTCAGTGACAAATTATTCAAGAATGAGTGTTAATCATCATGGTTCAACTATCGATTCATCAATTTCAACTATCGAACGTCAAGATACTGCAAAATTCAAGTCAAAACTTCCCCTCCTACTGAAATTCCTTATGTACTAAAGACATCGCTATAGTAATCAATAATGATTGATTTTTTCACTATGAAATTTATCAATTTCAACTATCGAACGTCAAGATACTGCAAAATTCAAGTCAAAACTTCCCCTCCTACTGAAATTCCTTATGTACTAAAGACATCGCTATAGTAATCAATAATGATTGATTTTTTCACTATGAAATTTATCAATTTCAACTATCGAACGTCAAGATAATGCGAAATCCAAGTCAAAACTTCCCCTCCTACTGAAATTCCTTATGTATTTAAGACGTCGCTAATGATTGATTTTTTCACAGGTGCCAAATATGTGGCGAAAAAATCGGGCTACAACAAATTGGCCTGCTGCGAAGACACGGCTCCCGATAACAGCAACGGCAATGTGACGTCACAGGGCAACTCGGACGAGAACTCGCCTTCGCTCGCCATGCGAACGGACGTCGACAACGACAACCGACACCACACCGACTCCAGTTCCGCGTCCGACTTCGACCTCGAAGAGGAGGAGGAGGACGAGGATTTCTCCGACGAGTCTGATTATGGTAAGAATTACAAATATTGTTATTTCAATAATAACAATGCTATTTTCAATCAAATGAGAGTGCACAGGTGATTTTTATATCAATGTCTCATTTAAAATTATTTCAAATGCAATAATATTTTGAAAAACGAGTGAAATAAAATAATCTTGGAGGAGAGGAAATAAAAATAAGTAGAATGCAATAATCTTGGAGAGCTTAAAATTTTTAAGTTTTATAAAACTAAATCTCTAAACTGAGTTTCTAAATTTCTAAATAATTCAATGTTTTCAAGTTTTGAAAACTTTACAGTTTACAGTTTGGTGCAATATTTTTATTCTCTTCTGTTTTATTCTTTTCTAATTAAATTCTGAATGTTGGTTTGTATATTTCTGGACTCGGAATTTGATTCAAAGTGAAGCAACATAACCTACCTTTCAAACATTGGCTTACTACTGTCAAAATTTGGGCAGTTTTGAGCTAGGCATGTATGGTTCTTTTCTAATCATGTATTTGATTTGTGAATCAATATAATATCCAATTATTTCTTGAATACCCACTCTCTAATCTATCCTATCCGTGAGTGAGGAAAATACTGGTTAAGTGCATCAATAGAAAAATGAAACCTCACATTTCTATAATTAATTATCTCAATAACCATTGAAATGGAGCTGAAGCAAAGTTTCATTCGAAACGTCAGCAGTTTTTCTTCTTTTAAATGTTCTGCAACAGCTTATAGCCAGCATACAAATGTTATTTCATTCAAGTCCATTCAATGGGGATCAGTCTTGCCAAACTACGTCCATATACAATGATGGAATAAGAATGTAGTAAGAGATTTCAATAATATATATTCCGATATTATCAACTTCATACAGACTTTTTATCAATTGAGTTAGATTAGGGGTTTGGTAGTACTTTCTATATCCAACGGTTGGTTTGTTAAAAGGGTGATACGATTGAATGATATCTTTTAACTGGAAAATAAATTTTTTAAGCTCATAACAGTGCGTAAATACATTCCGCCGTCATCTATGGGGAGAATAAAATACCAATAAATTTAATGATCTGAGTAGCCTACTTCACGTCCTTGACAATTTCTTCTCCAATTTATCCTATTCCACGTTACACACTTTCTACACGAATTCAGCACGTTTATTGTAGCCTCACAAAAACATATGTCCTCTAGGAAATAATTTCATAGCAGATAATTGAGTATGTATAATCGTGTATGTTTACGTATGTATATCGTGTACGTAAATCGCGTATGTCTACACTTACATTAATAGTGGAACTCGTACGATTCATCAAAAGGTCTCTCCATCTAGGAATAAGTAATTAGTCAGTACTTGGAACGTTGAACTAATCTATTTGGAGTACTCGAGATGTCGAGAGTGCAGTTAGAAGGACAGTTCACGTTTAAATAACATCTGCTATATGAATAGAAATACATTGGCTTGGAAACTGCAGCATGCCCCATCCCTTAGCCGGTGCGATAACAGTACGGTCTATTGGTCAAAGCTAATGCGACCATGCATAAATAATGCAGACGTCTCTGACGGGACGGGAAGCATTTGATAGTATTGCCTGTGACGACCGGTCAATATATAATATGGTCAGTGTCTCTTTAGCCTCTCAGGAGCTCTACGCTCTTCTCTGTCGCAATATTTTATCATTTAATGATAGTGGAGAAGGAGTTCTCACAGCAATTGAACCGAGAGTGGAATGACCGCTGTTGGACAATTAAAAAGGGATCAGTTTTAAGTGAAATATTTGAAATTGACGTGGGAACCACTCAACCTCAACCCTCCAAGAGAAACTTACTTCAACTCATATCAATTCTATGCATAATACTTTTAATTCATGTTGAAACCCTACAACCTTCACTTTAAGTCTTCAAGAGGAGTTACTTCAAATCAAATAGTTTTTCTGTTTATGTTTGTTCATCCCAGGGGTCAGTATCAAGTACGTACTCGTATTTTTCTCATGTGAAATATGAACATTGAAGAGAAGAGAATATCCATACAAAATTGAATTGAAATAAATTTTTGCGACACTCATTGTTTGTTTTCTTGTATGATAAAATTATGTTGTGCGATTTGAACAGAACTCGAACTGTCTAGTTCTCGTATGAAAACTAATGAAGTGATAAACATAACCTATTTTTGAAAAATTTCCATCCAAATTTGGGAAAGGAACAGGTTTGGGCTTTAAGCCTCTTGATCCTTTCCTAATCATTCATAGTTAAGAATGATGTTGTATCTATCAATAAAAGATAAATGATTCATATAGAATTCCATTATACATATTGTGACATCACATTTCATAAGCGGGCTGGCATAGCTCAAATTGATAGTAGCGAGCAGCAATATCGATAAGATAAGATGCCAGCCAGCTATTACCTCGATTCATACAGCTTTAATATAATAAAAAAAAAAACATTTCAATACCTTATTATAGCTGTCAATGTATGTCAAGTTATATTTTTAATTAGTATTATATACTCTCTCTCGGAAAGGTGTTCTTCAAATTATCCCTCTACCTCCATGTTCATTATCTAGTCCTCTTACATTGAGAGTTCTCTCTTTTACAATTGAGGGTGCTTACCCCCCACCTCCATAACTTTGGGGAAATATTGGCTTACGGCGTTATCTGCCAGAGTAACGGGACTCTCTCCCGGCAACTGAGAAGGAGCTCGGCCTGTTCTTGTCACTCTTCTCCTAGACTTCTCGGAACTCGTAATCGTAAAGGTGTGCGGAGAATCGAAGTGATTAAACGGTTTAGTGAATACGCGTGTGAAAGAAGGCTGGCGGACGGAAGACTACCTAATGCTCTACCGGAGGATTGCTGTCCGGGGACGAATGCTTAAAATAAAACCGGTGAGTCCGTTCCTTATTGAAAATTAGTTAAAAGGGACCCTTAGGTCAATCCAAAATTCTCACAATATGTATGGAATTGTTATACTATAAAATGAGTTACTATTTCCGTTCTAATCAATCTACTGAGTTCAGAAGTAAACCTGCAGCTTAAAGCATGTCCAGAGCAATATGGACATTTTGGATCCAATTAAAATTATTTCTCAGTGTTGCTGTGGAATTGAATTACACGATGATAATAAACAAGGTTGTCGTGCTCATACATACTGAGTTTTGTACTTTTGATAACGAAATGTATAACAGTTTGATAAGACAAGATTTCTCACAAGAATGGGTAAAATTTCATTCATAAATAAATTACCATATTATGATTCATATTCTGAATATACTAATATACTTCAAGAGCATGAAAAATCGCATCAAGATGAATCAGATGTCAATTGAAGCTGTAGATCCTTTTATCTCGTATCGCCATCTTCCAATAATCCTTATTCGAGCTTAAAGCTTATGTGGGTATCAGGTTTAGAAAAAAATCTCGGAATGAAATTTCTTTATTAAGAGAAGACCGTTAATTCTTTGGATCCACTACTATTTGATTATAACGTCACACCAATCTCTTACTAACACCACTTTAAACGTTCTAACGAGCAATTTAGAGACAAGAAACAAGATGAGAGAACCTTCAACCTTCTCTCAGGAAAACATAAATTGTTGCTTCCAGTTTGACATACCGTACAATTCTCTCACAAACTCATCAATTGATCCAAGGACGATGCCGAAATAAAAGATGCAGCATCTGTGGTTTATTCATTCGTGTGCCAATTCGGTTATACATTTTTCGTCTTCCACCCAAGAATGGAAACATTGTAAATCCTTGTTCCCGTTATTGTAGTTGCATTCTACTTATCATGATTTTTCTCCAGATGTTGCACCAGCTCCTGCGAATTCAGAAAAGCTATCGGGAAATACGACTTGCTATTTATTCCGGGGTTAGAAATGTGGTGCTCAACGCAGACAGTTTTGGCAGGTCAATATCTCGAATAAATCCTGCAGTCATTTATCAAGCATGGCGAATACTTCCTCTTCATCTTCACTTCCTATCAGTTATCATCCACATCTGCTCCCTCGTACGGCTCTCCCAATCAATCGTCGGTGTCATAGAGCTCATGATTTTCCATTCTCAAAAAAAAATCGTGTATTATTCCATGAGTTTGAAGACCACATGGCAAAGCAAAGACTATATAAATATAATGGGGAATCTCCCAGCATCTCATAGTTCTTAGTTTCAAATTTAACATTAGGCCTACTACTTGATTATGTTGTTGTGGTTTCATTATTGATAATTAAAGTAGTCATTAATTTTTTCTGTTTGATCTAGACTATTCCAACATGCAGTCTGAATTCAGACTCATCTTATGATCAAACTCATATTATTATCATATTCCAGAGTTGAATATCATTGAAGTTTCTTTCCAATATTATTAACTGCAATATGAATACCTGTAATTTCCACTTAATACAAATGTTGTCATCAGAAGCATGTCAGAACATATCAAGTGAAAAAAATCACAATTGGTATAATATTGAATATTCAGTGCAAGGAATATCATATTGTGTTTGATTGACAAATAAGAAGAGACAATAGTATTATTCAATAGACTTATTTTTAATAACGATGATAAACAATGATGAGCATAATTCATTAAATTGCTTCCATGAAATCAGTCATTCATTCATTGTATAAAACACTATAATCATAATACAATTATGACATTGGAGGGAAAACTAGGCTGAGCCTGTACTATTTCTCTCCAACAATTTTTATAAAATGTTATGTTGTCCAAAGTTAAGGTTATGTAAACACACACTGCTTCGTCCCTTGATTTTCGGTCCAGGAATAATGATTTGAAAATTTTTAATTTTGGAGGTTGATGTTTGTCGATCAAAAGAATCGGGAGTTAATCACTTTGTCACCACTGCACAACATGAACCACAAAATATTCATCACAATTTATCCACAATAAAATGTTTTATTTTCAACTGATTTTGGCCGTTTGCACAGTCAAAGCTTAAACTGAATTTAATCAGCTGGTGGCTTAAACTCAAAATGAAACTCATTATAACAAACGAGACTTGATACGGATTTAATCCAGTTTAAAATGAAATTTAGTTTAAACTGGCACTGTGCAAACGGCTCAAATTTCTAAAGTTGACAGTCAGGTACAGAAATACTATATCAGAGAGCAGGAAAGCTTGACCATAATAATTTACAGAGATCGTATTTGATAGTGCAGATTGGATGGGTGATCTTGAGAATCCAAGGGAATTTGTTGGCTTCCTTTTTAGCAATGATCTGGGAGAGGGGAGAGGGGATAGCTTCACCCTGGAACGGCATTTGGGTTTGCGATTACTCTTTTCCATTACAGTCTCACCCCCTCCCTTGCTCCCTTACACCCCTCCCTTACCCTTCCCTCTCTACCCTTGACTTCCCTCAACACCACCCTACGTCACACCTCTCTGGGCAGGCGAAGACTGAGATTACGGAGCAAAGGCATCAGCTGAATTTTAATTAAGGGATTGAAGTCATGAAAAAAGACCAGTGAGAGAGTGAATTATCAAGCTCTCGCCTGAGAAAGGACGTCAACCTTTCCCTTATACTTGATGAGACCTTACTTGAAATTCGTTTTCTTTAGTATCTGACATTCTTCAGTTTTTATTGAACTTCGTCTTACGTCTCGAATAACTCTATTCTTTTGTAATGGTTGATTGGTTTGTACCAAGTTTATTTGTTTCAGCTTAGTTTTCTTAATTGTATATTTTTTCTTATTCTCTTTTTGTACTTTGTATTTGTTTCCTTTCATCTCATACTTGAAATCATCGTATTGTGATATCATTTTGTCTAAGTTTATTCAACTTTTGCTACTGATATTTCTGTAACTGGGTAACCTTAAGTTCTTTGAATTGTAAATAAAATTTCGATTTGAGGATTTGGATTTACGTATGTTGCCAATTCTATGGATTAATCTCAAAACGAGAATAGAATGTTTCACCTCTATTATATGAGCCTATCATGCGATTTTCTCGGATACTCTTTCTGCATCCTCGCATATAAATTCCACTTATTATTTTTAACACTGCGAATATCTCTAGCTCTGAAATCTTAGTGGAAGGAGAGTGGAAAGAAGCAAGATGCGATTGCTTATTATAACCCTGGTGAACGTGGAAATAAAACTGTTTAACCTACTTGAACAAGTTCATACTTTTTTTGAAAATATGCATTATTCCACTGCAATTTTCGTTAACATCCATAGAAACTACCTCATTACCTCAGTTTCCCCTCAATTTTTCTTATCAACTTAATTCTTTCTTTGCATATTTCATTCTTCTTCAGTTTCAACTCTACTATATTCACTCTATTATCCCAATCACCATCTTTCGCCTTATTTCTTAATTAGATTACCAGTCTTTCGCTTTATTATTGATTTGAATGGAGAAATGATTGATAAATTTCATGCTTCTGACTAGGAATTATAATTATTTTTGAATGAAGGCAGTCATTCTTTTATGCTTAGTCCTTTTTCTTGAAATTCCTTTCATTTCTCTGTTGCCATGTCTTCTTCAAATATATATCTCTTTCTTTCTGCGCTTCAGAAGAAAAATATAGAGGAATGAATCCCTTTCATGCAAAAAAGCTCTCTTTGCATTGTACACCGAATGAACGAGTCGATAATGAGATTTGATGAGCGCTGCACAGCACAAAGTGGGGAAGCCTCATTACAACTCTTTCAAAGATGAAGAGCTCACTTCACCCTCCCCCCATCATCATCACAAAATCGAACAATCCTTTTTCGTTCTTCAATCACCGAAATTTTCTTTGTGGAAATTGACGCTTTCTATTCAATTGTCTGCCAATAGCGTTGCAGCTCATTACGTTCATCCATTTTGATCCTTTGGAGGGTTCTGAAACACGATTCTGAGATTTTTGGATCGTGAAGAATACTTGAATCTTAATTATGACTCATAAAATTTATTGAGCTTACCGTTTGATTATCCGAAGTGTGATAATTAATGGATAAGTTAGTTGTAATGTAATGTAAGGTTTGATGACAGATCCCTTGGTCTAATTTTGTTTTCAGTATACTACTATTGCTTGCTGCAACCAGGACTTCCTATATACCGGACCTGCGCCTACAAAAAAAAATGGCCGCCGTATGTGGTGACCTGCAATGATATTTTAAACGGGAACTATACGAACTGAGATCTTGACGAACTCAGACGCTCTCCTAACAGCTGATTAGTGATTTTTTCTCAGTAGGAATTTCTATAAGACCACCACATACGGCGGTCATTTTTTTTTCTAGGCTCAGGTCCGGTAGTATATAGGAGGTCCTGCTGCAACGGTCGATTATCATTTGACTTTCTATGACGGAATAAATTTCAACCATGATAGTTACGTTGACAGTTAATATACTTCTTCCTAGAAGATGAGAATAGGATATAGTTAAATGGTTTCAATTTCAAACAAAAGAACTGAACTGGCTGGAGTCCTGTTTTTAGCCGATATGTGAGACGCTCTCATGAGCCAATCGCAGATGTGTGACGAAAGCTACGCTAACTTAGACGTCCGCCATTGGTTGAGGGCGTGGCTAAGCTCTTGGCCAATGACGGGTCTCCAGCCTACAGAAACGGAGTTTAGTAATGTTGTTCACAGAGTTCAGCACAGTATGGATCGATATACAGAGATCATAGAAACAGTCACTGTAGCTCGATAGTTTGTGATTAAAAATGCAGGTTTAGTTTTAGTGGATTGATTCTCTATTGATTCTATAATTATTAATTCATAAAACAAGTACATCATCAGAAATAATAGATCAATTGGAATTATTTATAGAGCAATTGGAAATTTTATTGAAAAAGCTTTGACGTTTTGGAAGAGCTTAGAAATACTTCTTGGAATCGGTGTTTTTTACTCGTTTCTCTCTCCTTTCGAGAAGAAATTGACAGAAAACTATAGATTTTGGTAAAGAGGTGCAGCTAGGGGAGATTTTTCCACTAGAATTACTGACGAAATTGACATTGTCCAGCGTTTTTCTATTCTTTCTCAGCTTTCTTAAAAACTGATAATTTCAAATTCGGATTTTTGTAACGGAGTCACCACTTAGGGACGATTGGAATGATAATCAAATTTGTATATTTTACTTGTTGGTCATATGAAACTGCATCAAGGTAGGAACGCTCCCGCAGTATATGCCACATCAAAGTGTAATGTAATTATATTAATAATATCCTTTATCTATCAATAAATCTATCAATATAATATGATGGTAATTTTGTCAGAAAGATATTGATCGTAGATCGATCACTCAATTCTTGATTCAACAACCATTATCTTGGATTGCTGCTATCCAAAATACATACGAGACTCTAAACATTCTGCTCAGTTTGTAGGATGAGATGAGAAAAATACGCTCTTGCATGTTTGTAACATACTAGTGTCAGATTTCGTGTGAATGGAAAATCATGCAAATAACTTGATATTCAGCTCGTTGAAACTCAATCTCAGTATTTGCATGATGGAGACAGAGCGACGCTCGCAATAAAGTAACACAGGCTGAGTTAACGCAGCCTTCGTAACGAACAGAGTTCAAAAAATAAATCCCTCTCTGCTATATTCCTCTCATCCGCAACGCACATCTACGTTTTCCCAATCAATTTGCATCAGGCTTTCCAGCCAGGATTCAAGGATTGCGACTCCTGAAAGGAGAAACGTTTTACGATGTAACTTCTGATTTTACAACTGATTCCCCGTCAAACAGAGAGGATGAGCAACTTTTGCCATACAAACGTTGGCACGTGTTCTGTTTTAACTTCCTGAAGCATTAGCCTCTGAAACCGAGGTCAAAAAGTTGGATATAACAACACTGCGTGATCTATTCAATCCTCGCTCAAGCGGATTCCCATCAGACACGTGTTAGCCTACTTTCCTTGAAAAAATCATTTTTATAAAAAATGATAGTCTCTTCCCAACAAGATCTGTGTTCCAATTTAGTTCTTCCTAATATAATATATCTACGAAAGAGTATAATTATCAAGTTCTCAAATTTCCTATAATTATTAAAGTGAATGAAGAAGACTAAGAAACTGTCAAAAACCACAGATTTATTGATACTTAGAAAGACCGATTTCGGTTATTACACCATTGTCAATCTCTGATAAACTAAAAATGGTGTAATAACCGAAACCGGTCTTTCTAAAGTATCAATAAATCTGTGGTTTTTGACAATTTCTTAGTCTTTTTCATTCAATATGAATAATTACCACAATATCAACTTCTCAACTACACAAAAAATTATTATTGTGTTCATTATTTCTCAATTCATTAGTAGTGGAAGATACCTCTATTCAACAAATTAATAAAAACAATATAACAACTGGTAGTACCCTTTATTGAAAACTTTATAATATTTTAACGCCTTGTTTCGATCATAGGTCATTTTCAAGCTCTAACTAGTCGTTAAAATATTTTAAAGTTTCTAATAAAGGATACTACAAATTGTTATATTGTTTTTATTAATTTGAATAAAGTAGCCCATATAAGTGAAGTGATTTTATGAAATGGCTAATCAACTCTCTTCTACATTATTCAGTCTCAGATATACATTATTGCAGAGTGGGCATATCATATTGATTCCCAATGTGGAATGAGGATTGTGGAATTGTATTTCTATTCATGATATTGTATTGGAATGAGATCACTAACAAAATGCCTTATTACTTCGGGAAGTATCATTTTCCCACTTCATCTGTTTAATCTACCATCATTTTATACAACTATATTACTGTTTTCAAAAACACTTCTCATTATATTCCTATAGGTCAACAGTGGTACAGTGTTTCCTCTCAAAGGATATGTTCCTCAATTCTACAGTACTTTGAATGTATATTTGAAACGTTATTTGATACCAAATATGTTTTAGAATGACTCCTGGGACATGAAATCGATTGGTCATACTCTACCAGTAGATCAAAGAGTATTTTGATTGAAATTCCTGAATAAATATTCCAAGTTGCGTTCTCATTCGTTCCAAATGGAATTTAAAATCAAACGATCAAACATATTCCCAATTCAGTTATTCAATTTCAGATGGATTTGAAACGCAGCTTTACATGTCAGTAAAGTCAAACCCTACATATCTTGCAAAATATTCTAGTGGACTCATTGAGCCTTGAAACCTTCTACTATATTAGCAGAATTCCTTCTAATCAGTAGAATATTAGTTTTATTTTATTTTATTCTTCTTAATAATGAGTAAATTTGGGAACATATAGTTTGTGATTATCAAGTATCGGTATAGTACTTGTATATTGTGCCCAGCTCATTGTCATTCAATTCCTAATTCACTTTAATTTAATCATGATTTCTACAAGTATATTCATTCTTCATTCTTTTTTGATTGACTTATTCTTAATTGATTCATACAATAAGTACATCATCAAAATGATAGGGAGAGAAAGATAACCTTGTGCTATTCCTTTCTCAATTTTAGATCTTCATCGAATCCATAAACAATGTAATCAGATTAACCGTCAATCTATCCATATCTATATGCATACCATTATCTTTGAACGAACAGAGAGTTTAAGATCGACAATAATTGTGATTTGACTTATAAGACGATGGTTGTAATTCGATTTATAATGATTTGAGAACTGTCATACTAGACGATATTCTAAGTACACTTAACTATACTACAATCATTATTGATGGATGGAATTACATAATAAAGTCCTTATCTCAATACTTCACTCATTAGATGGTAAACTGAGAATAATGACAAGTAATGATTGAATTTCAATACTGTTTTTCCCCCTTAGAACTTTTTTCTGGGCTTGATCATAAAGGGAAGATAGCATGTATTATTCTGCCACCCATGGCATATTGCGTTTCTTATTTTTACTGACATATTACTCTAAGGTGGAAAGTTACATAGAATTTTATGAAAACATAGACATGGACAATGAAAATCGTGTACGGATATGATGTGAAACTGTCAATAACCAAACTATTTAAAAATTCATCCGTTCAATAAGATACTAACGTCAAAGAAACAATTCTCAGTATTCGAACCGATTGTTCACAGTCATTTTGTTGTTCACGAGAGCTGAATCATTATATCTCGAATGAACAGAGTTTTCTCCAATATTCAGCTGGCAAAGCAAAGAAATTGAAATATTTTCCTATTTCCTTTTTCAGAGGAGTCTCTCACCTGTAACGTCTGCGATCGATCCTTTTGTAGTCCACGGCAACTCTCGCAACACCAACAGAAGAAAAGACATTTCGGGTGAGCAAAACAACACAATATTTTTGCGTTTCTGCTTTCAAAGCTTCACTGCATTTCTTTTTCAGCTTGGATTTTCCGGTCTCGCAGAAAGACGAGCATAAAAAGTTTGTGGACGAGAGTGTCAATCGATCACTTACTTGTAGGAAACTCACTAACTCCGGTCGGAGTTCTATTTTCTGTTTTCTATTCTTGGAGTCTTCAGGTACCTTTTCATTCCATCTCATCCATTTCCAGATTACCACACATAATATTATACATATAATATCGCTACTCAGAGTATCACTAAATTGATATAAAGTGGTAAATTTCTATCATCTTTTTCCAGTTCTCTTTAACGCATAAAAATTATATCTTGATAGAGATGATGGAACTGGGTTGTTTGTAATTCTATCAGCATGATTATGAGTTAACAATCAATAAATTATCAGGTTATGACTGAAATTCCTCATCGTGTTCATATATATTTTTCTGTACTTGATTCACATTGAATAACTTATTTAAAGATTTGTCTTTTTCAAATTCAGGCTACAACTGAGCATGAGCATTTCCCATCAACAGATTAGCGTAAGACATACTACAAAAGTATCCTATCGTGAAATACCTATTTTAAGATTATATTTTTTCTTCAAAATAAGTTTTGTATTCATCACTATTTTATTTTACTGATCAATAACCAATTGTTAGTCCATATTTCTACTGTGCATATTTCCCATTGTGGAATTCTTATTGATAACTCACGCTTAGAAAACATAAGTCTTCTATGAGAAAACCTATTCCACACAAAAAAAGATACAAAAAGAGGGAGAAAATTAATATTTTGGGAATGAAATGGATGTAGGAACAATTTGAAGTTATCATAAGAATATAACTTTTCCTTCAAATACGTTTTCTCATTCATCACTATTTCTTTGTACTGATCAACAACCAACAATTCCATTATCCATGAATTATTCTCCATTTTTGAATAATTATCAATAACCATATTCTGAAAAATATAAATTTTCCATGAAAAGAACGAATTCCCTTCAAAAGAAAGTGAGAGAAAACTAGCATTTTTCAATAAAATAGATATCGAAACATCCTATAGACTCATCATATTCATTTTTGAGTAAGCCATAAACGCAACATTAGATATTAGCTATTTGATTTAAGCGCTCATGCGCTTTGATGTAATTCACTTAATGAAAAGCAATTAGTTGATTAGGACACCTAGTTGTAGAGGGGACACTATCATCATGGAGAGACTTGTGGCCAATCAACCTCTTTGGTGATTGATTATTTGGTTCGCAAGATTAGATGGATGCTGAGTTAATTAACGCGAGACCTACAACTATCTGCCCTCCATTCACAATTTCAACTAACCCGGCAATGAAACTTCCCAACGATGAAATCAATTCAGATTCTACTCGAGAAATTGTCTCTCAAATTTATATAATATGTAAAAAACACTTGATAATGTGTTATAAGTCTTCTACTCTGATAAAACTTGACGTTTAAATCATTATTAACTCAAAGATCAAGTATATGATTGATAACAGATCACGTTTTAGGAATTTACGCTACTCTTCAATTGTCTCTTCAATATTAAAACTCAGTTAGAATTGCTTTGTCCAACCAGCTTACCAAAACTTATCGAAGATTACCAAATTTTACCAGCTTAACAGTTCACTTATAAACCAAAAAGCTTGAATAGCACTGACTAGCCCAAACTCTAACTATATTTCTTTAAAACACTTCTCTCTAAGCACAATACATCTCATCTAAACAAACAACGGTAAAGAAAATGATATACTAATAAACAAGTTCTTTGAACGATATAATTGAGATTTAAAGGTAATCTAGGTTCCACCTTTTGTGATAAACTCGAAGCTTTGATTATTTACTTTCAAATTTTGCTGAAATTGAATGTGGAATGAGCGTTTACTTTGCTTTAACTGGGATTATAGGAATGATATGACTTCTGGGGCCTGTTTCATAAAAGTTACAAGTCCTGTACTACAGGTAAAATTTAGAAGTTTGTGTTTCATCAACAATTTTCCCTGTAGAACAATTTACAAGACATTTGCCTGTATTACAAGTAAATAATACAGAACTTTATCATAGTTCTGTTTCATAAAAAGAAACTTCCTATATTACTGGACCTGTAAGATGTTGAATATTTTATCATAGTTTAGACCATCCTAAAACTTTTACAAGTATAGGTAGAATCTTGAAAAGCGACATTTTGTTGAGAGGGCAACATGTTAAAATGGATGAAGGTAGTAGTTCTAGTTCTGGTAAAGATGACTATGTTATTATTCGTAGGCCAAGAATTTACAATGACAGAACTTCTTACAATATGATGCAGGAAACTTATCAATATTATGAACGGTTTAGATCAAGCTTTCCTCAATAAAGCGTTATTGGAAATATTCAAAAAATGTACGTCCATAATGTTTTTTATCAAACAATTTTAATGTCGTTAATTTAATTATTAACATTCGATAATTAACTTTTTTGAAACATTACTACTCACATAACTATTATAATAAGTTATGAAAGTTAAGTAGACCTAGTTATTATAATTTCCCAACTATTTATCATTAACAAAGTTATTTTCCAGCATGAATGCAATCTGTCCATCGTCAGAAATTTGACAATGTGGATTTTCCACCAAAACATGTTAAGTAGCATTTTGTTCAAATATTATATTAGGCTCGCTGGCCAATGAAAACATCAATTCAAAATAAAGGAACTGTAATACAGGCAAATATTACAGTTGATTTTACAAGTGTAGAATTATTTTTATGAAACATAATTTTACAGGATTGTAAATTTTAATTTATAAGTCCTGTAATACAGGCTCTGTATTACAAGGATTTCATTAAACAGGCCCCTGAAGTACATCACGTCGTGATTGTGAATTGAATAGTGTATCTATAGTAAATATAGAAAATAAGAAACTCTCAATGTTTGATTCATTAATTGTGTGTTTTGCCACAACTGCTGTAAGACCAGGAATGCAATCTAAGAATGAAAACTATAGGAGAACAAGAAAATACAATTTCAATGGTCAATTATATTCTTATTTAAAGAGCAAGTTCATTTGCATAACAATGTAAACTGTGGACTTGTTTATGAATGACAATTATACGGGGCACTTCACCCTTTTCAAAAGTCAATACTGCGACCCGAGATTGAGGTTTGAATAGTCCTGCTTTTAAATTGAGGCCATTTCGCCATGACTGAGATAGAGTGCTCGTTAACTTCAGCACCACACGCCATAATTATTATACAGCACAGTAGTGACATAGCTTGAATCAATTTGCATGCTTAGTTTGTTCACATGCCTTTCTCATGTTTTAAATTAAGAAAACCTTGGTGGAGTTCATAAAGCGAATACTGAACTGTGTTAGCGTCATACAGAGGGTATGATGTTTTTTACCAACGATGTGAGAATGTCATCATTTGCCTCAGTTTCAAAAAGCTATAACTTATTCTACACTAATTGATATGCTTATTCACTTGAGAATAATCATTTTTCAACAAATACATTCCCGTCCTCCAATTTCTTCAGTCACCGCTCTGTCAATAAAATACAAGCAAGCAGTAGGCCTACTTATTTCAAAGCACGGTCTGATCCTATGTTTCAATCTGGTAATAAGTTATTGAAAATCAACTTAATAAAATAATTATTTAGTGAATGGGAACTAGTAACCGAATTAGCACCGAATTAGCACCGAATTAGTAATGATTAGTAATTAGAGTTTGATTTACTAGTAATATTCCGCACTCACAGAGCCAACTGGGCTAAACAAACGTAGAGCACTACAGAGGAAAATGAGCTCAAATCATTAATCTATCACTGTATCCTTGCTGGAGGTGTAGAATCTATTTTTATCCAAATTGAAATCGAATTTTACAGTCATGAAAAAGCAATTCTACAAATAATAAAAGAAAGTAAAATGCCTTACTTGAATTAAATCTACAGTCATCATAAATAGAAACAGATCAAAGACATTCATATTGTTTTCTGACATGGAGCCGCTAGGATTTTGTGGAGCACTGCATTGTAAAACTTTTTCCGAAAATTGTGCGAACTGCACTTCTTAAAATTGTACGTACCGCAAACAATGTTAATCCAAAGACCCCTATTCAAAACTATTTCAAGTTCAAACTCAGTTAAGTTATATCAGTGAGTCAAGTCAACGATTTTTGAATACAGATTTCAGTTCAACATGACTCACTGAAGTTCTAACTTGGCTAAGATTGAAATCGAAATCGTTTTGAATAAGGGTTTCAGATTAACATTGTCTGCAGAACGTACAATTTGAAAAAGTGAAGCTTGTACAATTCTTACAAATAACGAAAAAAATGCTACTTTGTGAGAGAACTGCAAAACATTGTAAAGCTTTAAAATTCACATAATAATAATAATAATATTCGTATGGATTTTATTGGTGGGGAGTTCCTGACGGAAGTTCCACCTCACCTGAATATACAATTTAAACCGTCAATGGGCCTTACAACTGTCATACATCAGCGGGACCGACAGTTTAACATGGGATGAGTGACCTGTTCAAAAACTTTTGGTGATGAGCGAGTTTGAACCACATGGTTTGCAGTTGGCACAATCCTCACGCGATCTGAAACAATTTCGTACATCCTTTTCAGATGCGGAGCCTGTGACAGTCTATTCCAGTCGTTGATGGCACTCGAACACCACAAGGAGGAGTTCGAGCACTGGTCGGGAGACGACTGCGCACTCAACCCCAACGGACACACTGATGAAGACGAGGAATCGTCTTGTAGCGAAGAAACTTCCGAAGAAATGGAGAGACTGCTATGAAAACCTTTTTTGTCGATCACAATTTTTGTACACTTTGAAGTCCCCTCGATCACCTCCTAGAAAGGAGGGCAAAATATTGATAAGCTGGAATGCTTTGAAGATTATATTCCATTCCATTCAGGGCCATATGCACCATCTCGGTTTAAACTCGGAATGGAACATGTTATATTATAAAGGCGACCATGTCTACTGATTTGTAATCATGAATGAGCGTTTAACCAGAGACAAATAACAGATGGAAATTACTAAGATAGACGAAAATCCAAATGAATGCTGTAATTCACCCCGAAGACCGTCTATTAGAATTTCCATCTAGCTGTTTACCCTGTTGTCAATATTTGCAGTAGCAGATGTCTTCAGGGTGAATTGCAGCATTTATTTGGATTTTCGTCCAATTATAATAATAATTAGAGACAAATAAATTTAATATTATATTTACTTTATGGTTCAACGTAGATGATGCATATGGGCCTCAGACATTTTGTGCTGATAATGCAGCAGGCAACATATTAACGAATGTAACCAAGAACTTCCAGTCCTTAAACTTTTAAGATTAAGTATTGTCAGTATTAATTAATGTACGAGGAAATCTTCCCACCAATTATTAAACTGTGAGAGATTCATTGTAATACAATGAATCCACTCATGATTGTACTAATGGGTGAGAGTAATTTAAAAGACCCAACAATTTTTGTACTCAAAAACTATATTTTCTTCCAAGATCATTATTTTCAATGAATCATATTACCATTTTCTTAGAGTTATTTTCGATTGTAGTAAACCATTTCTTGATCTCAACTGTGTAATTGATAGAATATTATTGTAAGACTTTTGTTGTTTGTTGAATAATATATTGAATGTAATTGTATGGATATTGTAAATAGTGATAATTTTAGTAATACTAATTACCATTGAATGTAATTGCCTGAACTCCGATATAGTTATAGATATTCTATGGAATATACTCGTTATTTTTATAAGAGAAATGAATATTTCCACTAGTGGAATCAATAACCAAATAGGGATCAAAAGCATTATCTCTATTTCTGTTCAAATATTGCACATTTTTGCAGTTGAAACGTGTAGTTTGACTGGAGAGATTCGATTTCACATTTCCCAAGGGAGAAAGAAGTTACTTAGGAACGTGAATTGATAGACTGGATAAGAATTTTGTGAGTGATAAGATTCGATGAGAAGAAGAGTGTGATCAAGCTTGACAGTCTACGAAGTGTATTTCAATGACTGGATGACTGTCAGTCATAATATTATCTTTAAGACAATCGTGAGGTATTTATCCTGACTCTATAGGAATTTCATTCATCATAACTTATTCCATTCAATGTCCATTGATATCTTCTTATCTTTTAATTCCTCCTTCATGAATTTATGTCATACTGGTTTCCTACTATGCCACAAGGTCCCATAAGTTATGAAGAGGAGCATCAAGAAGAGAATTCAACATGTTTTCATGCAATAAGATGCAGAGACCCACGTTTTATAGCCTGGGAATATGTTTTCTGTGGTATGATAAGAGTGGCAGCTCCCCTTCGAGAGATTGTAGTCGTATATAATTTTCAATTTCGATGTTTGTCAATTATTCGTGGAAATGAATAATGGAATCTTGATTTTTTTTGTAAAGTTTTATTGCTCGCAATAGGTTTGAAACTCTAACTTCAGATAAAAAAATGATACAGTGTTATATTGACAAAGTCAAGTTTCCAATGAAATGATAGTTGATTGATGAAGAAATTATGGTTTGATAAATGATAATGATAATGAATTGGTCATCGAATGATAATAAAATGATAATGGAAGTCAGTAGAGAAGCAAATCCATCACCCAAGGAAAGCTCCTCTCGATATCCAGCTAGAGTTGGGAACAGTTGAAGAGTAGATTGAGAATAATTTACCTCATTCACTTATGAAAAACACAAATACAAACTGTCAAATGTAAGTGATTTATATTTGTGTTTTTCAACCACTCTTAAGTGGTTCTGTGTTTTTCATTATGGGAAATACCACAATATCACACAAAACACAACTGTCATTCACTTATAGTTTAACAGATTGGGAAAACGAAGAATAGAAAGAATTTTAATGTAGAATTTTTCTGCCAATAAATTTATGTATCTCTGCAAAAATTGCTGCAGAATCGTTGAAAGTCCACAATTATATCACTAACTGGAATCGTTTGTGCAGTATGTCCTTATGGAATCGTTATATCTGTATGGAATCATATTTTCCTAATATGCTGCAGTGATTCTCTCAAATCTTTGATCTTTCCACAATGAAAATAATATTACATGAGGAAATTATCAAGCTACAACTTTGTGTCAAAAGCGTCAAAATGAAATAGAACGTCACCAAGGACATCAGAAAGCCACATTAGTTATTGGTTAATGGAGGAGATTGATGAAAAGTACTTTTTTGAGAGAGTAGAAAATTTAGATGTAGTGATGGGGAAATATTATTCATGTACTATATTACTGTTGAAAGGATAAAAACCAATTCCATTATCTTCGACAAACTTTGTTATCTCAAATCATTGCAAACCAGTCTATGCAGGACAGATTGTATTCCATCAAAATATTACGATATTGTGATGGAATTTAATCTCTCCTGAATATTTGTAGTACTAGAATCAATACAATTCTCCTGGATCTCAATTTACCTTGGAACTGGACATTACATTAGCATTGGAAATTGGATTAGTTACCTGAATAACCTGGTGAAGCAATAAATGTCCATTACAACATTATTTGTTCGAAATGACTCGTGAACCCATTAGCGGTAATGACTCGACCATATTTGATTTCCACTCTTGAGTCTCCGACCCGTTGTTTTTGTTGGACAAAATGCAAATTTCGCTGCAAAAATGAAGCATTTTTCCAGATTATACACCGATTGAATTGAGAATCCATCAGAATCAACCCATTAAATTTTCCTATTCATGAATTCCTTACTTGATTGATTGAAAAGATGGAGATTGAATAATCAATTATTCAATTTCAAAATGAACATTCTAAAAATTAACAGATTCATTAACTACAACAATGCATTGTGAAATCAATATTATTATTTGCTCTAGTTGAAAACGTTTATTCACAAGGAACTCACTCAAAACTTCTGTTGATGCCGGTTGAAGGTTCAATATTTGATATTATTGAAGTGAATCAGTGATCTCCCTGGAACTGGATAGCCTAGATAGTTTCGAAATTTATGGATATGAAGAACATAAAGCTGTGACTTGAATGTAACTGTTTGCAACTATTGAAGTAATTGCAATATGTAATAATTATTCTGTAAATACTTGTTTGTACAATGTTGATTTTTCGATGTTACCGTTTATTTTGACCCGGTGTTAATAAAATACTTTTCCAATATACTGTCGAACTTATTTCAGAACCTCCTAACACAGATTCGTATTCAACAGCACTACTGTATTTGAAACTGAAGGATTCAGCAACATTGTTACATTGCATAGTACGTGAGAGAGTTCTAAAAATTATTTCTAGCTGGGAAAAACTTTTTTTTCTGAAATCTGGTTTATGATGCTCAAATGAGTTTCATAACTACTACATTGATTATGACATGAGGGATGGTTATAGGGCCCACAATAGAATACCAGACTGGAATCATTACTGCTTTTCTTCAACAAATTCTAGAGGATGAGCTGATTTTCAGTTGATTTCTTTTCCCCATGCACACAAACACAGATTTCACGTAAGGATCATCCTCAGGAGAAAATCTTCGATTATTTTCCATTAATTGCTCCAGTTGATCACTTCCAATCTAGAGAAAAACTTCAAGCGAGGGGTGAAGGGTGAAGAATGAGTTCTACTAGAAATTCATGAAAGTAATCGCACATTTCCAATCTATTCTCTTGCTACCGTTGAACTCATCCTCCAAAATAGAGTCCATAATATGTAAAAACTCACTAAGTAATCAAACACATGAAGCATATTATTCATAGAGCAACTCCAGTGTACAGTTCATGAACCATTCTCATTTTCTAAAAGCGGTGACGTCAGAGTAAAGCGCAGAGATTATTACTCGCTGTTCAATCTGGAGCACTTAATTGCTCCAGTGCATTCTAATAAACGACTCCATGATCAAATAATTAGAGCGACAAAGCTTTGTTGCTGTCAAGGGGAGGTGCGCACAAAAGCTTGTAAAATGACGCTGGAAAAAGGCGGCAAAAAGCGGCAGAAATTCAAGGTAAAAAAGAGTGATAGAGCTGATGAGATGAGAGAAGTGCAAGCATGGTACTCTGCCCTGTTATTGGATGAGTGGAGAAGGTGGGTAGGCCAATGGCTACACATTCAGAGGGACACTCCACACTCTACTCTCCAGTCTCCACACTCTACTCTCCAGTCTCCACACTCTACTCTCCAGTCTCCACACTCTACTCTCTACTCCCACAGTCAAAGCAGCCGCTACTTCAACAAGGACCGGTCCACGTCACACACTAAACATGTGAACAGCCCTCGTCTCATTCCCCTTTGTTGATTTTGCCACTGCTCGAAATCATATCGAAACATATCGAATTCACTCCACTCACGGGGCCAGCATTGATGAAAAATCCATTGTGGGTTCTATTTTTTTTCATTGCAACAGCTCGCCTCATTCATGGAAACCGGAAAAAAGATTGAATGGTACTGAACGGTATTAGTCAGGTGTGCAACGGTTAATGATCAATTCGAATATTTTGTATTGTGTGTGAGGACCCCATTACGGGATCCACTTATTTCATGTACCAGGTATTTGATTACATCGGTAGCCCGTAATTTGGCAAAAATTACGATAATTTCTTGACAACTGCTATCATGCGCCTTTAAAATTAATTTGTTAGATTGGAGATGCCAAATGATGAGGAGAGGGAACTGAAGGATTTCAACTATATGAAATCCAGTTTGAGAGATTTCAACTATATGAAATCCAGTTTTAATCTTCTTCACTGAGAAATGACATGAGCATCCTAACACTAAATTGTGGAATTACAAAAGTATGGGTTTCAAAAGTATGCCTTAGAATCTTTTTCACGATAATCCAAATTCCTCATCAAACATTAGTACAGTTTTAATCCACGGACTTCTATTCAGGTTTAATATCAGTAGCTGACATTTTGTTACTGTTACAATATATGGTGTAAATGAAAGTGACAGTTAAGGGACGATCTTTCTCTTCAAATTCATTATCATTGGGGAGATTTGAGAATGTATCATAATATTCTTAAAATATTGTAAATCCTTGGTGAGTCAAGTAGAGGAGTTCAATACATTTAGAACTTGAATGACCTTTATAGAAGTTTCACAGATAATTCGAATTTATACAGTTTAAAACTTCTTTTTTAAAAATTAATGTGAATTTTGCTTCGATAGAATGTGCTAAATCAATATTTTCACATATTCTGAATTCTAGTTATTGATGAATGAAAATCCAAAAATCCAAATACTATCTTATGAGTTTTCTGAAAAAATTATAATGATATAACAGCCTTTAATCCTTGAATCAGGATCATTTATAGAAATGAGATTTTTCATTTGTTTTGGCTCCTGTGGAGCCAATCCAATGACCACTTTTTCTTTTAAATTTGTATCAATCTTGAAGATTCTTTGGTTGGAGAGATTCTAGACCAAAAATATCGTTGTCATTTGGAAAATTATCAAAGAAAATACTTTTAAAAACAGTCATTGCAGAGTATGACAATATAGCATAATAAATAGTAAATCTTACTAATTCCTTATCATTCATCGTAAATCGTTCAAGTATTCTTGATGATCATGTTTGTACTTCAAAGCTGAAAGTTTCAAGTGTATAGCTTCTGTAATTTTTGATAAATTTTTGTGATTGAGTTTATATAAACTACTTGTGATGAAGCTGTAGTAAATTCAAGTTAGTATCACAGTACAAAGGATAAGACACGGTAAGACTTGAGAAAATAGTATAACAACAGACGAGGTTGTAATAACCTTAGATTCACACTGAACAGTGTAAGAAATTTCGAACTACAGTACAAGAAGGCTTTCACGAAAGTACAACTACTCTACTCGAGCAGTACAATCACTATGGAAGTTGGATGAGTTGGGCAATACGAGTGGAGAGATGCACTCCAAGATGAGCTTCCATCAAGAATATTATTCTACCAGGGAGTTTCATCAAGCTGAAACAGTCGTAAAAGAAAACATAATGAGTTCCAATAAAGACTGGTAGTCGAGTTGAAATAAAGATGATGAAAGCAGATGAAAAATCGGAAGCCAACCAAGAATCCTTCTCTCGTTCGAGACTCTACTCAGGTGGCGTCTTCCAATTTCCGCCTTCGACCTCACCCTCATCCTCACTCTCACCCTCACCCTCACCATCAACCCACGAAATGAGGTTATGTTCTCATGACCCGTGAAATCGGAAACAATTTCATGCTGACTTGGGACGACACTGCGACCAGTGCCTTGTTTGGGCAAGATCGCTGATGAGATTGGCAATAGACACTTCACTGTATACTCGGGTTCAACCATTCAACGGCCGTAGTAAAAGTGTACCATGGAGGAAAATTGAAAAGATAATATGAGAATTGAAGACACCAACATTTATAGCCGACATAAATAACACTGAAACCGATCAGTGAGAAGTGAACTCGCTCTCCAAGTACAGTAGTAAAGTTGAAGATGATTGAAAGTCAAGTGATACAGATTTTAAAGCAATAAATAATAGCTTTTTCATTCTCCATCAAATAAGGATTCATTGGAATTCGTATAAGCTAACTCATTATTTTACTACTATCTCTGGACTTTTTCATATTTTTCTCTCGTGTAATAAGGTACCTAAAATCGTATGTGAAAGACTCATGTTAATCATCACTTTGGTGTATCTTACACACTGAATACCACGTGTATCACTTTGGATTACGTGGAAATGTGTTGAAATCATGAAAAACCACCACCCAATCAGGTTCTTGTCAGAATATCGCCAAAGTAATATCAAAATAATGTTGGTTGATTTTTTCTCATGTAATCTTTATCGTTTCGGCAGTCGCGCTGTTGTAAAAAGTACAACGGTGTCAGTTTTTTTGCTGCACAAAACTATTGAATGGGGTTGTGTCAGTGAATGAGTCATCTATACATTCAAAAACTTTCTCCCCATCACTCCACTGAGTTGCAGTATCAACCGAGCAATGGTTCAGTCTTTAGGTGCCATTTAGTCGCGATAGTACATAAGTATGATAGGGAAAGACTGTAAACGGGGACTGTAAACGAACCAACAACACAGAATTGATAGCTTTGCTTGGTGTACCTTATTGGGCTACGAAAATCATCTCAATGTTTATAGGCGTAAAATAATCCAATAAGATGAGGATAGTAATTATACAATTAATTAATATGTTTTGGCAGTAAACAGAGTACATAACACTTGGAAAATTGGATCTTGTAAAAATTACAACACGCAGTTGCTCGTGTGATTGAGTGGGGCGCGACTACATGGAAGGCTAGATCATCCTAATTACTAGACACTATATCATTCACGGAAATTCACGAATATGTTATAGTAAAGTGCGAAGTATGAGTTAAGCGTACCAAGGCAGGACTGCCTCGTGAACAAGCTTGTGTATTCACTGAGAGGTGACAAAATAATTAATGAGATTCAGGCCTACAAACGATAAAATGAACAACACCTTGTAGATAAGATGCTTTGTAAGAAAGTATAAAATTCAGTGGTAAATTTCATTGAATCAGATAACTATCATTCATAACCAGTGTTTCTCACTCCCCAACATTGAGTACGTCAAAAATGTTAACGCGATATGAAGCCAAATTATTGAAAATCAATGTAATTCCTCAATTTCTCCCCGTAGTTATGAAAATATTTCACAAATTATGCATTAAGAACTGATATTTGAAGCTGAGAGGGGTTGCATTTTTAATTTGAAAAATGAATTAATATTTTGAACCATAGGTTATTGAAAATGGAAAACAAATATTAATTTTCAATCAACAAAGCGTTGTTTTGTATATTTGTTAAGCTTCAAACAATAATCAATTATTGGAAAAAATATTGTGAATTGGAGTATTCACAATCATGGTAGGCTGGTAAAGAAGCGCATCAAATGAGTTATCAATTTTCTTGTTTCTTCTTGAATCGATAAATCCGATGGAAACGAACATTGTGAACGTATTTGGCAATGTGTGCAGATTTATTCAACCCCGAAGAGGAATCAGTGGACAGGTAATTTTGGAAAATTCTTTCATCCTGCGAGTGCTTCCTTTCAATATCCTGCACAATAGAGCTGGTGGATCAGAATGGAATAGGTCGCACAAAAGGAAACCGAAAATCCTTTGCTGGAAAATCCTGTTCCTGGTTCAACATCAACACAGTCATGTTGCTGCTGTCACCGGACTATTGAAGGAACCGACCACCTCCTCACAACCTAAATAATCCAATATACGAACTTCTATATAGTAGAACTACTATGGAAATGAAGCCGAAAAAATCTTATTATACAATACTAATAACATTATACACAATACAAATAATTGAATGAGCGAAGCGAATTCTGTTTCAAGTCAATAGGCGTTTGCCTGTTTGTTTGTACTGCAGTTACAGTCCCAGTTATGGTCCGATTTGGTATACAAGTACTTTGAAACAAGGCGCAGAAACATATATATTTAGAATTTTTGAATTTATCCCCGTTCCAAGATAGCGGCCCTTTATTCGGAAATTCTACCCTAAAAATCAACCTAACTTTTCAATACTTTATCGGATCAGATTCAAATTGGGCTCATTCTTCTCGGTGCTTTAAAGCTGTATTATTTCATGTATGACAAAGTCAAAATTTTGGGATTCAAATTTTGTTATATCCCAAATTCCAAGTTTTTTATCTCTTTAACCGTGCATCCTAGCTCAAAAGTGTAAGAGACTTTATTTTCCAGCGCTCCAGAGCGGTCTTATTTCATAAATCACAATACATGTTGAAAATTTTGAATTTTTATTATTCGATAATTTTTTTTCAAAGTCCCACATTTCAAGTTTCGGATTTTTTATCTCTTCAACCGTGCATCCTTACTCAAAGTGTAAAGAACTCTTTTATTTCTCAGCGTCCTCCACCGATCCTATTGCATAGATCATCATACTGTAAATCCAATTTGTATGTGTGTCTGTGTGTGAATAGAGGCGGGCATGTGTGGGTAGTGCGATGTTAATGAGTGTAGCGAGTTCTACTGTTCTTCGAACTACTAGTATTATTGAAGAGTACAGAGAACTGAAAAACATCATAATATCAAATAATATAAGGGATGAACAATGGACACCTTACAATACTCCCTATTTCAAGAAAGATGTATTATTAGGTTACATAAATTGTTGTTCATTGCAATATTACTTTCCTTGCCCTATTACCACAGGTAAGGGAAGTATTGCTTTCCGAAAAAAATTAAGGTACCCCAATTTCTAAATTTCTATACGTTTCAAGGTCCCCTGAGTCCAAAAAAGTGGTTTTTGGGTATTGGTCTGTATGTGTGGGTGTGTGTGTGTGTGTGTGTGTGTGTGTGTGTGTGTGTGTATGAGTGTATGTGCGTCTGTATACACGATATCTCATCTTCCAATCAACGAAATGACTTGAAATTTGGAACTTAAGGTCCTTACAATGTAAGAATCCGACACGAACAATTTCGATCAAATGCGATCCAAGATGGCAGCTAAAATGGCGAAAATGTTGTCAAAAACAGGGATATTCGCGATTTTTTCAAAAACGGCTCCAACGATTTTGATTAAAGTTATACCAAAAATAGTCATCGATAAGCTCTATCAAATGCCACAAGTCCCATATCTGTAGAAATTTCATGAGCTCCGCCCCATCTATGCAAAGATTTTAGATTTTAGATTCTCAATTATTATCAGGCTTCAGATACAATTTAAACAAGAAATTTTGAGTGGAAAAGATTGAGCATGAGAATCTCTACAATAAATTAATGTTCAGTAAGATTTTCACCTAGGATTAAAAATAAGCTCGAAATTCGAGAAAATGTGATTATCCAATTGCAAATTGTTGGCAACTGTTGATTCTATTTAATGATTCACTATGAAGAGATAGCAGACCTCGTGTGATTCCAGCGTTATTGCCCTGTCACCAGCTTGCTCAAATCTTCGAATAGTAGACTTGAGATGCGCAGGAACACTAGCGTCACGTGATCAATTTTCATAGCGGCAAGGGAAGTTGTGTGAGTGCGCCACACCAGATTTTTTTCATATGAGAAGTATTCTATTTCTGGTTGAATGCCATTGAACATGTGTGGTACGAACGTCAAAGGATAGATGAATAGATAAATAGCCTAGATAGTGTGGAGCGTGATTTGAAGGCTTCACACATGTTGAGTGAATCTTGTACTGAGTCAATGGTGTAGCGGCTATAAATTTTGTAATTGCGTGCGTGGACGCTGAATGTACACCAGACTGATTGATTCACTACAAGATTCAATACAATTGTCGGAATCGCGGGAGGCCTAAACGCTCGCTCACCCTTGATTCTTCTAATGACAAATTGTATAGTGATGAAATTTTTATAAGTAGTGTAGCGATCGCTAAACACTGAAGACGGATACCTTAAAATTATTACCTGTGAAGAATGAGCATACAAAATCATACAGGTCGAGCAAAAATCCCGATGTAGCTAATTTACGGGACTGCGTCTCTAATAAGTTCTGAAGGATTAAAAATATGGTATTTGAACCAAATATCGTTCAGAATATATTTCGAGAACAGAGTCTTGTCGGGTTTTAAGCTCTATTGTAGGAATTTATATGATCTATGGCTGCCTCTGCTGTACAATTGATGCATTCGCTCCTAAGTCGAGGTAGGTAACAGATAAAAGCTGATATATGAGCAGGTAAGGACAAAGAATAAATATCTTGATCTGACCCCACTCGCTACATCCACTTAGACCTGTTCCAATATCCAGCTTAATTCAATTATTCTAATGATCGTATTCGATCGGTTCTTGATAATATAGAACGTATCAGACACAATAATTGACAGGCTTAAGAAATAATCGAACTCAGAAAGCGAATTAACAAAACTGAAATATATTACAATAAAATATGCAATCATACAGTGCAGATTCAGAATTTGATTTACAGGTTGATAATAATTTAGCATTAACAGAAGGAGTTAAAAATGTTCTTGTGCTTGCATGATACCATGCGTGATTCAACAGAATTTACGATTGATAAAATTGAACAATTTTGAAAGAATAGTGAAAAAATGAATTATAAAATATTTTAAAATTGCTCGGGGTCGTGGTTCAGGCAGCGGAGGATAGTTAATCAACTACAAATTCTTATAAATTTAATATGAATAAATTCTAGACTCTTAAATGCTAAAGCGCTTGTCGGCGTGGCCAATAATTTAACGAAGAAAAATTTATGTTTTTCTGCACTGAAATATTTTCGAAGCGTAGATTGGGGCCCCTTATGACTTATAACTCACGTGAAATTCCTTGGTCGTCGGTTTTCTTCTTTAGATCAAAAAATCGTTTGATCGGCGGCAATCCAGGCTTCGGTTTCAGCACGTGGGGAATTTTAATTTAAATATCTCCTTCACCGAATTAATTAAGGGATAATTTACTTTAAGCTTTTAAATTTATCGATTGATGAGAACAGAAATTTACGAATAACAAATAAATTGGCCTAAAATATCGGCTCACAAATAGAACATTTAAAATCGAACAAGAAATTTTCACAAATAGGTCTTTGGTAACTATAAAAAGAGATCTGCACGGTAAGGATTTCAAAAGGGAAGTGCTGCTCTTTTCTCTAAGCTTTTAGGCTAGACCTTGCTTCTCAGAATCTCAATGTAATAATTTGCATAAAAATTTGCCATTGGTAGAACGCTTGTGACGTAAACATGACGTCAGTGGCAAGTAGTAGAATACAATTCCTTTAATTACAATAATAATTTAATTTATGTAATTCTTAAAACTGCTTAATCTTCTAGACAGATAGACTTTATTCTTCAATTGTTACTATACTGACTATATCACTTCAATTGTTACTATACTGGTTGGGATTATAGGACAATTGTTACTGGACTGATATTGAGGAGCGTAATAGCGTATATTCTTACATTAAAGAACAAAGTATATTCTGGAAATGGATCTCGCATGATTCTGATATATATTCAGATCTGGTCAGGTCAGCTCTTGCTTTGTAGTGAGACCACAGTTCTCTGTTAACAATGATTATGAATGCAATGTGTTGTTGAGAGCTCCATTAATTGTATCAACATAACATGTATATACAGTATACTCAACTATACTCAACATATAATTTATACAGGTACTTAGGCCGAAGAAAAGTGAACAAAAACAATATGTTGCAATGAAACACAGTAACACTGTCACATGTAATACAGTGATCATTATAAGATTAACAGTGAACTCTGTAAGCTAGTCTCGAGTTCCTTCATTGGCTGATTGATTATGTGTATCTGAATGTTGCACAAAAATGAATCAGTTCAATGGCTGCGCTTGGATCTTGAATGGTCAACCTAGCTTAAATCACGTTTTGTTCAGATATTTATAAATTTCAAATCTATGCAACCTCTGCAACCCGAACTAAGTAATTACAACTCAACTTCAATAATATGCAACCGCATGACCTTCATGTTTAAAAATAAAGTATTTAGTCGAAATACTCCATTGGAAATGTTAGCCTCTTTCCTAGCCTCTTTCCTAGCCTCTTTTCTAGCCTCTTCCTCTTTTGGTAGAGAGTTAGTGGGGAGGATATTTTTAATATTCTTTCCTAAGAATGGACATTGATATGTCCAAAGCTCCGCCAATTTATGTATATGCATAACAATATAATTATTATCTATAGTTATTATATTACAAATTGCTTTTTCATATCATATACAGTTCAATAATTATTTTCTTAGTCTATATTATTTAAATTCATCTATAATTTTGCTGTATTGTAAGCTATTGTATATAAGTGTATAAGCCAGTATATATTGTAATCTACATAAATAAAGTACTCAATCAATCAATCAATCCTTCAACATACTTAATTGACATGTCAAGCCTAAAATTGAGTTCACACTTTGTGTTTTGCTAGTCCGGACGTTTTTGCTGGAAAACATAGAGGTCATGCGGTTGCATAATATTGCAGTTGAGTTGTAAATACTTAGTTGGGGTTGCAGAGGTTGCATAGATTTGAAATTTACATCTGAACAAAACGTGATTTACGCTAGGTTGACCATTCAAGATCCAAACGCAGCCATTGAACTGATTCATTTTTGTGTATTTTCCGTTCTCCCACTCTCACGAATCCAAATTTCACACTATATTCCATCACTATCCCGCTTTCAAACTTGCTTAGTCTCTTGATAGAGAGACCACAGTATCCACGCATTTCCAATAGTTTGCTGCTATTCAAGCAGTTTTAATTGGAATTCACACGTGTCTATTTACAAATACTCTTCAAATCCTTTGTGTCAAACAAGTTCTGATTTCATGGAGTTTATTTTGATACACAAACATGTTTATAAACATCCTACCAACTGGAATAGCAACCTGTCCCCTATTATTCTAGAGTGGGCAAATAACACCCACAGCTCAGGACCATCAGCAACAAGTTAGTTGTAAACATACACTTGCAACATTGGAAAATGTTGGGTTTCGTCTAGGTTCTGGCTGCTTTAGCCATTAATTCATGTTTTCCAACATGTTAGATTCATAATTCTATATCATACTATGTGCCTCAATAGAACTTGAATGAAACATTTCATTCTAATACTATGATTTTCCTGCAATGCTGATCCACGTAAATATCCATTTCTCTCCTTATACGAAATCATTCACTCCGTTCACTGATTGGAAAAATAAGCCTTGATAACAACTATGCATGATGGCTTGTTCAGAAATGTCACTCGAACTAGTTAATTGATGAAAAAATTCAGGTAACACACTACTCACAATATTCTGATGTACGTCAACACATCTTTAGAAGATGTACTTCAATACTAGAATAGAGTCAAAGATAGTGAATGTTATGCTTCTTATCTTATGCAATTTTTTTTCTGTGATACTAGCCTGTAGATATCTGGGTGATTGAACTACCTCAAGACTTGAATGGATTATTTATCAATAGAAGAATGGTTGATAGAAGTATGGAAGATGTACGTTAATACTAGCCTGTGAATATCTGGGTGCTTACACTACCTCTTGAATAGATTATTGATAGAAGAATGGTTGATAGAGGTTTTCAAGTGTTGGGACACACGAGGCGTTTTTTCAGACAGCTCGGCACGGCACGACAGGACAGGAAGGTCTACGATTCGATGATGGTATCGAAAATCATCCAATCGGAGAGATTTCTGTCCTGTCGTGCCAATTGGTTGTCCTGTAGTCATGTAGTTCTCTGATTGGTAGGCGTATCGAAAATCATCCAATCGGAGAGCTTTCTGTCCTGTCCTACCAATCTCCTCTAGTCCTGTAGCTCTCTGATTGGTTGGCGTATCGAAAATCATCCAATCGGAGAGCTTTCTGTCCTGTCGTGCCAATTGGTTATCCTGTAGTCCTGTAGCTCTCTGATTGGTTGGCGTATCAAAAATCATCCAATCGGAGAGCTTTCTTTCCTGTCCTACCAATTGGTTGTCCTGTAGTCCTGTAGCTCTCTGATTGGTTGGCGTATCGAAAATCATCCAATCGGAGAGCTTGCTGTCCGGCCGAATCATCCGGAAAAACGCCTTGTATGCCTCGGCCCTAATGTTTCTCTCCTCCAGCATTTCATAGTGATGATAGATTATAAACTTATTCATCTTTATTGATTAATGCAATAAGTACATCATTGAAATAATAATCTTCCTCAAAGTTTTTTCTGATTACAAGGATGAAAACTACCTCTTGATTCTGAGTGGTAATCAGTAGTACTCCAAATTACTAGGGACGTTTTTCTCTACTAAGTGTGCAGAGCATTGAGCCTTTAACCTTCAAAGCACTGTGTGAGCTGCAAATTGGTAAAATCCACTCTCAATCACTCTTTCACGGTTCGGGTGCGTCACATCATCCACTCGTTTTTCACTACTCCTTGCTGTTACTGTCACTTTTTTCTCTTTCATCCCACTTCCATCCTCTCTCTGTCCTTGTCCTACTCTCTCTTCCATTCACGCTTCATCTCTCTTAATGCTTTTTCCTCCACTCTTATCACACCACCACGTGTCAGCTCTCTCAATCACTAGCTCTGTCTTTCTCACTAGATTGCCCATATCATCTTCCCTGGCCCCAATCACACTTTCGATTTCTGGAGAGTTATGATGATATTCTATAGCATTCGGTGAATGCTCAACGTGAACTTGTTGCATTCTCCATAAATCATGTTTATATTGGTGCAAATCAGAATTTCTCCTCTCCTTTATACCTCAGGTTGAGTTTATTTTAGTAGGATAGGAGGATATTACATAGGTCCTCAAATCACTATCACGATCCATTTTTCTCTTTCTGTGTATGGCATTAAGTACTGAACAGTTTATATCAATAGGTAATATTATTGTAGATTCAGAGTTGAATAAATTTCTAGGGAGAATATATCAAAAAGAGTTGGAACTTATTAGTTATCATAACGGAATGGAAATTGTTTCAATAGACCAGTAATGTATGAATGTTGTTCTGATAATGTGATGAATGGTCTTGTGAATCAATATTGTTTCTTATGATCTCATTCAAGTGGAGAATGTTTTTTCATTGATCATATTCCAACATACTCAACTCCTCTATTTAATATATCTACCCTTTCCTTTCTCGCTGGATGTCCTTACTATTTTCTTCCATAATCTGAGTGTCCACCGATTGCTTTTTAAGATAGATATCTTACGATCATTATCCCTCTTTCTAAATCTATCAAGCCTCTCATTTACTTGTTTTAACTATTTTTTTCTACACATTATATATAATACTCGATCATTATCTATTTATTCTTCATCATGATATCCCATCTTGCCAGAATATGAATCTCACACTTATTTCCTCCCTGTCAGAAGTTTTTCCTCTCTAGTTAACTAGTTCTCCTGATTCTCTTCCATTCAACATTTTCCTCTAAACTTCTTTTTCAAATTAATCTTTTTCCTTCATTCATCCCTTCTCCAATTGCTCTTTTCTCTAACAAATCTCACTATTTCTGTTCCTCTATTTCAATCCATCTCTTCTCCAATATTTTTCTCTTCTCACAATAAATTTGCCCCCTTTTTAACATTTTCTCCAATCTCTGCCACCTATACAATAATTTCCGTCTCTCTCTCACCATTCCTACTCCGATTCTTCTGCTCTCCATAGAAAAATTCAAACTTACCATCACAATTTGAATCCAAATCTACTCACTTTCTCACTCACTCCTATCACACTCTCCTCATTTATTTCTACTCACTCTCTCTCACTCACTCCTATCACACTCTTCTCATCTATTTCTACTTTCTCTCTCACTCTCTTACTCACTCCTATCAAACTCTCATCATCTATTTCTACTTTCTCTCTCACTCACTCCTATCACACTCTCCTCATCTATTTCTACTTTCTCTCTCACTCACTCACTCACTCCTATCACACTCTCCTCATCTATTTCCACCTTCTCTCTCACTCACTCCTATCACACTCTCCTCATCTACTTCTACTTTCTCTCGCTCTCTCTCACTCTCTCCTACCCTTTCTCTCACCGGCCGTGTCACTCGGTGGCAGGCAGTTGGAATCGGCCAAGCGTGAACAGCAGAGAGCAGAGCGGAGCACATAGAGTGTGTATGAGAGAGAGAGAGTGAGTGAGTGAGTGTGTGAGAGAACGGTCAGATAGCATCGACGTAACATGATACGCTCGTTTATGCCAAACTACACTAACAGCGGCACAGGCAGGGCAAACTACCTGCGCACACATACTAACTCACACACTTTATCATCCTATTCCAGTGTGTCTCCGGGTGAGAAAAAGACAGTACAGTGTGAGTGTGAGGTTGGGGGGTGTTTTGTGAGGTGGTTAGGGGTGGCACGTCAGGGGCAGCAGAATTTCACCAGCCTCGCCTATCGATTGGTGGTACACTCTGTCACGTCTGCCCCCTTGTTACCCCGCTATCACCTACCTACTGTACTCACTCTGCACCCGTGTTGTTTGAATTAATCTCTCGTCGTCCGCCAGACCTGTTCAAACATGCCATTCGACCCCGCTTAACCACTTCCACCCCCCACCCTTCTACAGCAAATAGTTTTTACCGGCTGCCAAACACAAGTTCAAGGACCCGGCCGTCAAAATAATCACACATCACTGACAGGTATGTACGCAAGAGCTTATCAATAGAGCAGGCTCTAGCTAGGAACGAAGTTTGTTGAGATGTTGTACAAACGTGGAAAGTATGCAGAGATGCGCTACGAACACGTGTATTCCACTTCCCATCAGCTGATGCCATGCTTAATTATATAATAATGTATCTTAGGCCAGTATAAAGGTGCGTACATGAGCAATTCACTTTTAATCAGCTGATGCCAAGCTGTTTATATCTGTACCTTACCGTTTCTGTAAAAATACAGATATAATCAGCTGATTAACAGTGAATTGTTCATGTTCGCGGCGCGTGTATCTGTACGCACCTTTAGACTAGGTAGCCAGGCCACCGTCACCAGCTGTTTTGAAATTTGTCTTGAAAATAACATAAATTATTCAAGATCATAATCATCATAATTATATCATCATAGAGACAAATCTCAAAACATGAACTGGTGACGGTTGCCTGGCTACCTATAGTGAGGTCCACGTTATAATGGCAGTGAAGAAAGATAGGAGAAAAACGTTGCCAAGTCTTTCCATTTTGCTACTGAGTGTACACAGCTGTTACTCAATTCATCCCATTAAGTTAAATTTAATCTAATAATAATTATCATTTCTTTGATAAAATAATCATTTTAATTTTAAATTAATCAAGATTAAATATTTTCTCATAATTTGATAAAAAAATTTGCTTTTTTGATACACTGTGATACACCAATCTGAATATCAAAACAACAGAAATTAAGTTATTTGGTAGGTATTCTATTCCAATTTCTTTTAAAAATAGAAATCCTATCTAAAATAAGTAATTTCAATGGAAATAATTCTGAAATAACCTTTCAATTAGTACAAGTAGGTCTAACCTATAACTTAAGCATGGATGAAGTCTAGGATGGTAAGTTATCAACTTTTAAAATGTCATTTCAGGTATTTTAATTTGTGATTCTCATACGGTAATGTCTGAAAATAATTTAATTGTTTCAACTTTCAATCAAAATTAATTTTGTTACATTTTAAATCAATTATACAACTTGTGTACTAAAGTATTTTGATAGAATGAAGAAAAAAATGGTGGCTGAGAATTGTTTGTTTACTTTTGTGCAGTCACTGTCAAGAGTAAAAATAAAATATTCTGGCAAACTGACAACATTGCAAAGCTAGAGAGAGATAGCGCTATATTATGTTTTGTTGTATGATAGAAAAGGACAGCAACAGTGTGTTTGTGTGGATATGCAGCTATTCAATCAGCAGTGTTCAAAAGAGATATTGCCAATCGTACACTGCCATTATAACAATGTTATAATGGACCTCACTATAGTCTAATATCGGCCTTACTGCCTTTGTACAAATACACTTTGATTTCAGCATGATTTATACAATATACTTTGATAAAACAAAATAAATCTCATAGCACCCTTTATTCTTTAAAAAACATTGAAATAGTTGAACAACTAGTTTCGGTTTACACCATCTTCAGGTTCTAAAATAAAATAAAATTCAATAACTGTTTACAAATTGATATAGAACGAACATATATATGTTTAAATTCATATGACTAATTATTTTTGGTAAAAGTTATTAAACTTAGATTTATATATATTTTTTTTAATTTTAAATATTATTTATTTACTCTTAATTTTATCTACAAATTTTTTCTACTTATATTTACTTTTACTTTACAAAATAGGATTATTTAAGTCAAATTGGATTATATTTATTAAATTATTCCTATTCAATTAATCCAATTTAACTTGAATAATCCTATTTTTGATGAAATTAAAAGTAAATAAATAATATTTTGAATTTAAAAAAATAAATATAAATTTAAATCTAGGCTAATAACTTTTACCAAAAATAATTAGTCATATGAATTTGAACATATGTTCTTTTTATATCAATTTGTAAACAGTTATTGAATTTTATTTTATTTTAGAACCTGAAGATGGTGTAAACCGAAACTAGTTGTTCAACTGTTTTAATGTTTTTTAAAGAATAAAGAATGCTATAAGATTTATTTTGTTCTATTAATTTAAAAGCAGCCCATGTCAATAAGTGTTTCAGTATACTTTGATTATAGCATCAGCTGATTATATGCTACCAATATATGTATTTATTGCTTCTGTATAAATAGTGATACAATGTGAATAGCATCAGCTGATGAAAAGTCTAATACGCGTGTTGAAGGTGCATGAGTCGGTACGTACCTCAGGATACTCAACATACTATTGAGAAAAGTTATGAAAGAGAAACTAATGTTCATATCTTGATTTTTTCAACGCCTTTTAAACTTTTAATTGCTTCTTGTTTTTTTTACATAATAGGCCTACTCTAGCGTGAATCACGTTATAAAATGCTTTTAAAATACGAGATGGGTGACAGAGTTACCCAGGGAATTGGATTGCTCCATGTCCAAACTGAGCATTCTATGTTCATGAGAATAATTATTCTCTTGTTTGTTTAATTCAATTATCCTCTGCTATCCCACCACATACTCACTAGGTAAACGTCTACTGATACAAAATTAAATAACACTATATTCATGGGTCGAAAAATAATGAACTGCAATACTGTAACAGCGATTTATTTTTCAGAGCTTTTAGAAACAGTGATGAAGTAGTGTCAGAAAAATTGTACAGTAGAAATTTTCTAGAGTGCCCTTTGATGCAGATCAGTAATTATTTTAGTTTTTCTTTATAATAATATTCTTGGTTGTTCACTTTAGAGAAAAATAATTCTAGTAGATACAGACAGAAGTAACTCAAGACACCAAAATATATGAGAGTGGCTATTCTAACAGCAACGCCCCAACGAGCAGTGCAGCTTGCTTCCTATTGCTAGTGAGCTGTGGAGGTGAAATGGCGACCAATATTCCCATTGACCAATCAGACAGCTCCTTGGTTTCGAAGGCATAGACTGCTTATTCAGCTACTTCTAAATAGATGTGATGTTATTACGCTGAGAAGTGTATTCAAAGATAAGAATGCAAATTTAATAAGCAATATGGATTATTTCAAATGATTTTTGAAAATATAGCGTATTTTATATGAGCTAAATATAGTTTGAAAATTTCCAAATTTACTTTACTAACCATTCTTAACCATTTCATATTATATTGAAAACTATACGTCTAACGGACATTATTAGCCTATAAAGAATACAAACTTACAAAATCTCCTACAAATTTAATCGGTGAAGATTTCCCTTATCACTTATAGTTTTTGTGATATACGTTCTTGAAGGTGTGAATCTCAAAAGAAGAACTATTTTGCCTCCAATTTTCTCATATTTTTGACCTTATAACATTCCAACGACAGATTAGAAGTAATGCGTGCTGATAATAAGGTGATTGAGCATTAAATTCTCTTCAATTTGCTGCATAATTTCATAATTTTACACATTTCAATACGACTGTTGCGGCAGTTTTAGTGATGTATAAAATTCATATTGACAGTCATCAAGATAAAACACCAATTGGTACTTGTATGAACTACACATTTTATTCTCAGTAATGTTTACACTGTCACTGAGATAGAAGTTTTGTTCAGAGTTAATTATTGTTGCTGAACTTTACTATTTTGCTTAGTGTCCACTATAAGCGCCTTTTCATAGACCTTGATCAACGTTTTTGTTTTCAGCTGGCAATGAGGGAAGATTCATCGCATTTCTGCTCACATGTTCTGAATCAAAACATCCGCAAATAATATACAAAAGTTTCTGATCAATTAAGTGACTTTCTCAATAAAGCTAACCTCAAAGACACGATCAAATCACTTGGAAATTGATTTTCTCTTCAAAATGACTCAAGAAAATACTTCCCAGAGAGCATCAATCGACCTGAAGGGATTACAAGAGGAGCTTCAGAAAGCAATAGATGACGACAAGCGTTATTGGTTGGAGAATGATGCAAAATTTCGGGCAGTTGATCAGGGTACAATCACGTATGATGAGTTCAGAGACATTGTCAAAGCAGCGCATTTGCAGCCTTTGGAATGTAAGGACTTGAAAAATCTATCAACTTCCCACAAAGGATGTATTTGGAACTTGGTGTCTGGTTCGTCAGGTACTTCAAATTACATTGCAGATGAATCATCAAACTCAACTGCGAATATTGAAAACCTCACCATGACCAAAGAAAGTTTCCTCAAGAATTTCAAAAAGTGCTCCACGGATCAAGAAAGGTTTGTCATGCTACGGAATATCTCAGTTGATGGAGAGATACCTCGTATTTTTAGTTTAGAAATACCAGTTGATCTTATGAGCAGCATAGTTAGAGCTTTGATTGAATTCGATGATAATCCTGAATCTATAAAAACTGTGTATTCAATCTTGAAACACTTCACAAAAGTTCAAAGGTTTGAACTGGGTCTGCAATTTCTGAGCAGTATTGAAAAGAAAGAATACGGAAAACTGTTTGACAAACTGCTAGCTTCCACGCAAGTTTGTCAGCAAGATCTAGTACAACTTGGTATTACTGAATGTGAAATTAAATTGTTGAGAGAAAAGTACAAAGTTTGATTTAGATACCTGTTAAGTGCAGAGGAACTTTACCTATTATTCATACCAAGTTTCTTTATATCTCATGGAATAAAATTACTTCGCTTGCAACTTTATTTTCACTTCTCATGTAATAAAATGTATATCGCTTCTAATTGATGGTTCTCAGTCATTCATCATTTGAAGTTTCTACCAAATCAAAACTCCGATCAAACATTGGATTGTTTGTCCTTTTCTACTGTTTATGAGAGAAACTACTTGCTTCTCATCATAATAAGTATTTTCTCATTTCTTTGGAGTGTTAAGCTAACTGAATGGAATTATTTATTTATTTATTTATTTATTTATTTATTTATTATTTATTTATTTATTTATTTATTTATTTATTTATTCATTTATTTTATTTATTATTTATTTATTATTATTTATTATTTATTTATTATTATTTATTTATTTATTATTTATTTATTTATTTATTTATATTATTTATTTATTTATTTATTTATTATTTATTTATTTATTTATTTATTTATTTATTTATTTATTTATTTATATTTATTTATTTATTTATTTATTATTATTTATTATTTATTTATTTATTTATTTATATTTATTTATTTATTTATTTATTTATTTATTTTTTATTTATTTATTTATTTATTATTTATTTATTTATTTATTTATTTATTTATTTATTTATTTATTCATTTATTCATTTATTAGATAGAGCGAACAATACAATAGTCGGAAAAGAAAAAACAGACTATTGCCCAAAACTTCTTCAATTTCCTGATTTTGTCACAAATCGTCCAATATACTCATTGATATCCAGTTTTGATGACTTCAATTGATTTCTTGTAATGATAATCACTGCAAGGGTGTAAAAAATTTTCTCTGATGAAAAATACAGGGAGAGGTACTAATGAATATTTTGAGTTGTCCTAACCGGGATCAGTTATGTTGCTGCAGCCGATCATAAATATTGCTCAATATCTGGTCCCCGATCGAAATTGACAAAAAACTGAATGGTGAATTCAAGGAATCTACAATAATAATGTACTATTATTTTGGTATAACCATGAAATGAATCTCGCATGAATGAATTAGTAATTTTAGTTGAATGCTGAACTGTTATTGGACTGCAGAAAGTCTAGTAGAGTTCAGCTCAACTGATGAAGATCCAAAGCCAGGGCCACACTAATCATGCAGTGTTCTGATTCCACTACGATCCAATTACAGGTGACAAAGGCCTAGAATGGTATATGCTATACATGTCCATCATCCATCCCACAATAACCCGTCCACCAAACAGAGATATCAGAATATGAGTTGGATCGGAACATTGTATAACAGATGTGGCCCAGCCTTTATAAGTTAGTCACCGGTATTACATATTCTTTATCTTCTAAAACACATATTGAAATGGGCTGCTTTTAAATTAATAAAACAAAATAAAACTTGTAGCAACCTTTATTTATTAAAAAACTTAAAATAGTTGAACAACTAGTTTCGGTTCTAAAACCATCTTCAGGTTCTAAAATAAATAAATAAAATTCAATAACTGTTTACTAACTGATATAAAACTGACATATGTTTAAATTCATATGACTAATTATTTATGGTAAAAGTTATTAAATTTAAATTAAATTTATATTTTAAAATTTTAATTTTATTTATTCATTTTTAATTTTATCAAAAATAGGATTATTTAAGTCAAATTGGATTATATTTATTAAATTATTCCTATTCAATTTTGCAGTTTTATAGATATAAAATTCTTCTTTTACATTCAATTTATTACTTTCACTACCAATGCTTAATATTTTCATATTAGAATTTATATTGATATAATTATGATTATTCTCAATCAAATGTTCAGCAAACGCTGATTTTTGAGTAGTATTTTTTGAATTTAAAGCCTGAATATGTTCATTGAACCTTTTTTGAAAACATCTACGTGTTTGACCAATGTAAAATTTTTCACAATTACTACATTCCAGTTTATAAACGCCTGATTTTTTAAATTGTTCTTGTTGTATTTTTTTATTAGAAATCTTCTTTATTAAATTAAAAGCATTATTTGTTGTTTTGTATCCTAAATAAAATTGTTTTGCAAATGTCTTCCTAATTGCCTTATTGAGAATAGTGTTGTATGGAACACAAATATATTCCTTATTTTCTGAATTTTTATCATTTTGTTTTTTTATATCTATAAAACTGCAAAATTGAATAGGAATAATTTAATAAATATAATCCAATTTGACTTAAATAATCCTATTTTTGATAAAATTAAAAATGTATAAATAAAATTAAAATTTTAAAATATAAATTTAAATTTAAATTTAATAACTTTTACCATAAATAATTAGTCATATGAATTTAAACATATGTCAGTTTTATATCAGTTAGTAAACAGTTATTGAATTTTATTTATTTATTTTAGAACCTGAAGATGGTTTTAGAACCGAAACTAGTTGTTCAACTATTTTAAGTATTTTAATAAATAAAGGGTGCTACAAGTTTTATTTTGTTTTATTAATTTAAAAGCAGCCCATTTCAATAAGTGTTTTATAAAATGGCTAATCAACCCTATTACATTAAAAAGTGGAAATATCTTTTATTGAAGATGGCTAAGGTAAAAGAAGACATATCATTCAATAAGGTATGTTTAAAGAAGAGAATTATTCCTAAATATATTCAAATAACAACTAAATCTAAATCTATAGCTGCTTTGAAAACAATAAATACAGCAAAACGTATTTGGCTTAAGGAAGAGATAAATTATTTATACTCAAAACTTAGAAAGCTTAAAGTAGAAGAAAAGATAATACATACACAAATAAATGAACTATTCCATGAGGAATCGATCGAAGAATTTGAATTACAAATTAAATCTTGGATTACTCCATACATTGAAAAGAAGAAATTCATACATTTGAAAAAATAGAAATGCTAACCTTTGAACAAAAGAAAAATATTGACTCAAATCAATATTATAAAATTGATGAGTATGAATCATTTGAAAAAATGAAGAATTTAACAGATATTGAGTTTAATAAGAAAGAGAATGAATTACTTTCAAAAGCTTCAAAATATAACGTCAATTTGGATAATAAAACGAATGTAATTGAAGAACAACTTTTTGATATTGAAACCTCAATTAGATTCAAGAAGAGAGAGATCCAAGGTACTTTGAGGAACAATTTTGCGCAGGAACTCGGAAAAGATAACAATCTTAAGAAAAAAGAAATTTTAGTGAAAGCAAAAGAAGATATGAAAATTATTAATTCAATTTCAAAAAAATTAATTAATGGAAAAGCTATGATAACAAAAGCAGATAAAGGAAACACTACAGTTATCATTAAAGAAATAGATTATAATGATAAAGTAGAACAATTTATTAGAGAAAATAAATTTCAAACTTTAGGAAAAGACCCAACTAAAGAATACTGCAAAAATATAAATAATATTATATCAAAATGTGGAACTATTTCTAAAATAGATCAGTTTAAAATGAAAATGATTAATCCTGCCTCACCAATTTTCAGAGGTCAACCTAAAATTCACAAAGTAGGTATACCTATAAGACCTGTGGTAAACTATAGAAATGCTCCAACTTATAAAGCTTGTAAATATCTGAATAAAGTACTTCCTCAAAAAATAATAATAAATGAAAATTATAATGTAACAATTCTTACCAACTAGTTCAAAAAATCAAGGAATAACTATTCCAAGTCACGCAATTTTTCTATCATTTGATGTAGTCAACATGTATACTTCTATCCCAATTAATGAAACTATTAACATTTTAAAGCAAAACTTGATTGAAAATGATGTGAACAGTAATGAAATAGATGATTTAATAGCATTAGCAAAAACATGCATAGATCAAAATTATTTCACTTTCAATGACAAAATTTATAAGCAAAAGGAAGGTTTAGCTATGGGATCACTATTATCAGGATACCTTTCTAACATATATATGAACAATTTGGAAAAGTCTAAAATTATGAATGATAATAATCCTTTGAGAGAAAATATCATTTATTGGTATAGATATGTTGATGATATAATATGCTTATACAATAATAATAACGATGAAACACATGAAGATTTAGAAAAATATTTAAACTCAATTTCACCTTCTATAAAATTTACTATGGAAGTTCAAAAAGAGAAAATACATTTTTTAGACTTGAAAATAAGTAAGAGAAATGAGAAACATAATTTTAATATCTTCAGGAAACCCACGCATACAAATACTCTTATTCCAAAAGACTCTAACCATCCATGGCAGCAAAAAACAGCAGCATTCAGATCAATGATTTATAGATTGATAAATATTCCTATGTCAAAAGAAAATTATGAAAAAGAAGTGAAAATTATAAAACATTTTGCAGTAACAAATGGATATGATACCAAATTTATTGATAAGATGATATATAAGCAAAAATATAAACAAATTAATCCACAAAATGATAAAAATTCAGAAAATAAGGAATATATTTGTGTTCCATACAACACTATTCTCAATAAGGCAATTAGGAAGACATTTGCAAAACAATTTTATTTAGGATACAAAACAACAAATAATGCTTTTAATTTAATAAAGAAGATTTCTAATAAAAAATACAACAAGAACAATTTAAAAAATCAGGCGTTTATAAACTGGAATGTAGTAATTGTGAAAAATTTTACATTGGTCAAACACTTAGATGTTTTCAAAAAAGGTTCAATGAACATATTCAGGCTTTAAATTCAAAAAATACTACTCAAAAATCAGCGTTTGCTGAACATTTGATTGAGAATAATCATAATTATATCAATATAAATTCTAATATGAAAATATTAAGCATTGGTAGTGAAAGTAATAAATTGAATGTAAAAGAAGAATTTTATATCTATAAAACTGCAAAATTGAATAGGAATAATTTAATAAATATAATCCAATTTGACTTAAATAATCCTATTTTTGATAAAATTAAAAATGAATAAATAAAATTAAAATTTTAAAATATAAATTTAAATTTAAATTTAATAACTTTTACCATAAATAATTAGTCATATGAATTTAAACATATGTCAGTTTTATATCAGTTAGTAAACAGTTATTGAATTTTATTTATTTATTTTAGAATCTGAAGATGATTTTAGAACCGAAACTAGTTGTTCAACTATTTTAAGTTTTTTAATAAATAAAGGGTGCTACAAGTTTTATTTTGTTTTATTCTTTATCTTCTTCTTCTTTATATAATTATATAAAAATGAATGACTGTTTGTGTGTTAGTTTGTTTGTTCCCTATAGACTCGAAAACTACTTGACAGAACGGCATGAAACTTTGTGAATATGTTGTGTGAATATTGGGGATGGTTTTTGACCAGAAATTTTAATAGGGCGGCTAATAATAATTATAATCCATTTTACAGACCTATGTTTTCGAAATTGTCGAAATTTCGAGCGACTAACGTAAAACGAGAAGATCATCATGATTCAAGATCATGTTGTGATAATATGATTTAGCATCTAAACTTTCCAGCTGTAATAAACACGTCACTATGTGATAAAATTGTTTACTGGTATTAAAACGATAGTTTTAAGCATATAGGAAGTCCGTATTGAGATGTAAATGAAAATATCGATTGTAAGATAAATTTCATGATTCATCAAATAAAGTCAAGTGTGACATGAGATACATTGACTTTTTGTCGGTACGAAGTTCGCCGGGGTAAGCTAGTTGATTTATACAATAAGTACATCATCAAAATTATTATATGGAGAGAAAAAATTAGGTATCCTTATGCTATTCTCCTCCCAAGTACACTGAATTACAAATGTGGACTGGCTTTATATCGAAGATTTTATTTCACATAATAGAAGATATTAAAATTGCAAATATCCAAAATTCCATAAACAACAAATTCAAGAGTTAACTCAACATGGAATATTAAACCCAAAATTTCACAACTGGAATGATGGATGATATTAATCAACTCTAGACTACTCGTTGTATATTTCATACGTCATACGACATAATATGATATGACTTATAAACTCATTCCATATGTGGTACCGGTATTATATTATTATGACGTACGTAAAAGCTGTGTTCTTACTGGTGGAAATTTAAGACAGGCTGAGGACTTCATTCTGGAAATTTCCAGCGGTGATAAACAGTTTGAGATGGATACTCGTGCAGAGACTCGATAATCAAAAGTTAAATTGAAGTTTCATGATATGCTATAAAAGCATAAGTGAGGGGAATATTTCTCTAGCTTACGACTGATCTCGATTCCTGGTGCTAGAGAATTCTGAGTTGAAGTCAGTCAACCTTTACAATGAGCTCTAATCCTCCAGTATAGTGAGGTTTTAGGTTGAAATTCAGCTTTGGATAGATTTCAGCAGTAGATTCATCAGATAAAAGAGGGCTTGGCATAGATCAAATTTCATCTCATATAATAGCATTATCGCACCCAGACTTGTGTCCACCTCACTTATTCATTTTGACAATATAAAATTGGAAACTGAATCTTGTTCACTGAATTCTCTTCAGTACCGTATAAATGAGTATGAGACTCATTATTAAATCGAGCAAGTTTTTGTAACCGGAACGAATCGAACAATGATCAGCAACTACTACTATGATAATTTGAAAAATATGGCCAAGAAAGTAACATATTTTTCTGAGGTTTTTGCAAGCTCTTGGGCCAACATGAATTCCCATCACGCCCTCACTATATATTGGAGAATGAATTGGATTTCCGTTCAATCACAATTACTGAAAAAAGCAGAAAATCTGCTTCTATTGAACATTTTTCAACAGCAATCTTTTCTACATAGAATTATTCACAGTTACGATATTCCATGAAAAATTTCCAATAATAATGAAATATTATTGATTCGATATTTCAATTGATAATGGTGGCCTCATAGGAATTGTAATGAAGCGTCGGATATAGCAGCTCTGAAAGCCGTTGGATGTCTACAAATAGTGTTTGCATGCTTGAAAATGTAATATATCACCTGAGTTGCGTTTGTCATACTAATTGCGTTCTAATTTCATTTGCGTAGTAATCTCACGTAAATCAGGAGAATAGAATGCTCATCCAGTATTAATTTGGAAACCAGGCATAGATTTTTCGTAGTCACGCTCAGCAGCAATTTCTAGTAATGAAATGTGATTCCAATGATAACGACATGAATAGATGTACGGTGTGTAGTTTGTAAATTTTTGTTCAATATGTTGAAAAATTTTGTAAACATCTTGAAATATTACACGATATTAACTCATGTGAAAAATACAGATCACAAACCACCGATAGAAACTACTCTACTGTCCAGTAAGTCTTCAATAACTCTTATACAGAAAACTCTGAGACAATCATAGAGGATGATAAGAGTAATCCTAATCAATTCAAATGTTTTTGAAGGGAACATTCAACTTCCAGATAGCCTACTGTTTGTTCATCTAGTACAATTAACATGGAGTATCAAAATATCTACAACTATGAGGATTACTCAACATGAACAGTTGATATTTAAATATTCATTCTTCGTTGATTCACTGGTGATTTTAATGTGAGGTAATATAAGCTCATAATCAAACTGATCTTATAAATACTTTAGTGAACTTCTTTGATTAGTGCTTGCAGAACTGGAAATTGGTGATTTTCGTGGGAAACACTCAGGATGGTCTTACGGTATTTTCACCTCTCTTCCTTTGTATTATGCCTATTTATCTCTCACCCAATCATATTTATTTGTGTTAAAACATGTAACATATTTAATTTGGATTGATTAATAAGAATCCCTAGCTAAAATATTTATAGGTCTAAGTAAAGTAACTGGCTAATATCGCCAAAGAGATAACAGAAAGATTAGATAATATCAGATTGTCCTGGCTAAACTGTACAACAGCCTAAGAGGAATCGAAATAAGTTTTTGCTAATATATAATATTATATAAAATATTGAAAATTGAGGTTAGGGATAAACATTTAGTGATCGGCGACCTAACGATCGACCGAGCCATGCAACGTAGAATCTGACCAAACACCTTGGCAGAAATTTATTGTGGCAAAACGGCGCCCTCAGTGCTTCGAGATTACATGAGAATCAAAGCTAGCTCGTCGAAAGGGTTTTCTCATAAATTAAGAATTTAGTAAAAAATACTTGCGCAAGTAAATATAGTATTAAAGGTATTTTATTAGAAGAGTAACGAGTCAATACATATCAGAAGTTCTATAAATCAAAGAAGTATAAAATGTAGGCTAGTAATACATATTCATATGATCTTTAATTTCTGCAATATAATTTGCGATAGTTTGTTGTAGCTCTGATTCACTAGATGAATTGCTCTATTTATTCCGTCAGGTGCTGAATCTTGCACCCTGAGATAAAATATATATTCATTGCAAAGAAATCTATTGGATACTATAGAATTTAATATATATATATATTTGGATTATTGGTTGTCAATTTATCAAGCTGATTTTAAGGAATCTATTTTTAATGGAATTGTCCAAGTCGACAAGTATTAGCAAGCTAATATCGCAGCTACATGCAAAAGGATGCATATGATTATAAGATAAAAGCACATGGTAACGTTTCGTGCTATAAAATTTAGAGAATAGTATTTAGCCTGTGATATTTTATTGATTTCGATTATTGTTCTATTTTTATATTATATATTTTTTATCGCTCTATATATTTTTTGCTCTGATTTATTTTTTGCAATATTTGTCAATATATGTATCAAATTGTTTATGGTGTGCAATTTATTTTAATTCCTCAATACTATAGGATAAGTACCATATATATATTTTTATTTTTTAATGAATTATCAGAATTATTGTGGAAGCTCATATCTGGGCCTGTAAAGATCTTTATGAGACTGTATCCTATTAAAAACCACGACCTAATTTTTATAATTATATTAAAATATTTCATGCTCTACCGACTGATGCCAAGCAGGAGGCTAATCGTTTTTTAAAAATAAAAAATAACGTGACAAACAAGAAACTTACTTCAATAGTTATTGCTATGGAACAGATATCGGAGCCTTCCAAGCGATTCAAAGTTATTCATATAGGATGATATTACAGATTATTAAGGTGAAATAAAAACGATATTTCAAAAAAAAAATTCACCTTAATAACGATTAATTTCACAATATATCTGTTCATAGTGTAAATTATATAACAGATTACTGAAACAGTATTTGCAAATGAACATTTGTGTTGAATAGTTTTGAGCACAATAAAAAACAGTATGAGTTAGCCGGTGGAATCATGAACAAGATCTTTCCTAATATAGTTTTATTATTATTTTCAAATAGAGACAGTACGTATTGAATCGTCTCTTCCCTCGATGTAATAGACTAATTTCAACGATCGAGAATTAGAGCTGAAAAATGAATTTTGTTTAGGTTTTTCAAACGTCGTCAAACTATTTGCAGAATATACATCCTGAATTAGAATACCTGACACATCTTCCACATTAGCAGAGCTATAAAGCGACTTGAGCAAATAGCACTATAACAACTTCTCAGGGATGAACATGATTGTATTAAATGAAAAAATGAAAGGTATGGTGATGTAGATTGGGACCCATACCTATCCTGTACCTTTTATCGAGATCGTTTGGTTTTCAAGATTCTACAGAATTGTGGATTTTTTGCTTTAAAAATGGAATCCGTATCAACGCTGTACAGGATAAAGCAGTGGCACTTTGAATAGCGCTATTGAATTCCATTATCCCTTTGTGCTGAGACGACCAGTTAAAAGGAAAAATGAGCCAGATCATAAAATGAAATGAAGAAAATGTATTCGTTGAAGAGCAGTCTTCATTGCATCGATAGCCGCAAACGTTTCCAGAATATTTAAAAAACTGTGGTTGGAACATTTTGCGATTTATCAGCTGTATATAGATTTATCATCTCACTGGTACTGTGAGGGTTCTATACTGTAGATTGATGTAAATCGTATTTGGATTGGTCAATTTTTATAATTTTGATTATTTGTTATTTGTGCATCCCATGTTTAATCGTGGGAACATAGTAGGACTAGGCTGAGTCAAATCTAAACAGCCCTGAATGTGCTTTCCAGGACTAAAGCTTGAAATAACTAAGCTTGAAGTTTTGAAATATCTAGGCTTGAGAAGCTCTAAGGATTTTAATTGGTAGAATGGAGAATATTATCAATTAAATAAGGTACACCTACGATAATTTCATTGTTTTTTCAATGTTTTAGTGTTCAACATGGGGTGTTCGAGTGACCCCTTGCATTATTGACTTCTAAATGATGAATCGAGCCCATAAGCTGGGCATCATTCTTGGCAGAAAATTTACATAGTTGGAAAGCACTGAGGCTCCACATTAGAAGAATGAAGATTAGAAGAGTGGAAAAGATTGAGCATGAAAATCTCTTCAAGTAATGTTCAGTAACATTTTCACCTAAAATTGAAAATTAGCTTGAAATTTGAGTAAATGTGATTATTCAATTGCAGACTGTTGGCAACTTGATTCTATTGAATCATTCACTATGAAGAGATAGCAGATCTCGTGTGTATCCAGCGTTATTGTCCTGTCACCAGCTGGCTCAGATCTTATAATAGAGACTTGAGATGCGCGGGAACACTAGCGTCAGGTGATCAATTTTCATAACGGCAAGGAAAGTTGTGTGAGTGCGCCACACCAGATTTTATCAGTGTAGGGGAAGAATGAACAGAGCTGCACTCTAGTATGAAAAATAACATAATTTTAAAAATAATTAATAGAGAATAATTAGTCTAATTATATATGAGAATAGCCTATGAATATGTATATAAGCAGGAAAAGAGAACAACGACGTGTTTTCAAAAATCCTTTATTTCTTGAATCATGCATTTCTTTCGAAGTCAAGCAAGATAAGATGCAAGAAAGGATACGATTGATGCGGTTTTTGAAGCCCAGGTGTGTAGCAAAGAGACCCATAAATATATTGCGACACCGTAGCCGCAACCATCTTGCAGTCTGTGATAAATATCGCAAAAAGCGATAAGATTCCAAGATGGTGGAGTGCCGAAGAATCTTAAGAATCCAATATACACGCGAAAGGAATGGGAATGTCGTATATCTTCGCCCACCGTCGGGCCAACACTGCAATTCGCGTCCATCCTCGATATAGGTATAGTGCGGCTATATAGGTACTCCCTAAAATATAGGTGAACCCTATAAGGGCTTCTACGCCACGCGTCACGGTGGCTCACCTGATGAAATTCTGTGCTCGGTATTTCATTGCAAGTTCCAAGAAAAACGGCCCAGAATTTTTTTTTGTGAATAAGTATTTATCTTCTTGAATGGCAGGTTCTGTCCTTTCTTGGTTTTCAGTGAGCAAAAACGTGTTGAAGTAATGCTGTTCGATTGATTTTCACGATGTTGTTCGATTTTAAAATTTTCAATTTCTTCTCTTTTTCTTGAAGTAGGCTTGCTACCCGCTCTCTTTTTTTAGTTAGTCTATTTTGTTTTTTCTTTAGTCTATTTTCTATTTTGTCTTGTGTTATTTCCTATTTATAATGTTTGTTCCAAACCATTTTATTGTTATTTTTTAATTTCTTTCTTCCTTATTAATTTAGTTTATGTTTGTGTAAACAATTGATTTTCAAATAGGCTTGTTTTGACATAAAGCTGTAAGCCTCTATTATGCTGTAATTTTTCTATTGATGTGGATAAATAAATAAATTATTGACTTCTGAATGATTGATTCAGCCCAAAAGCCCGGAACTGATGTGGACAACATACTCAGCAGAAAATTGCATTATTAGAAATACAGTTGATGCATTGTAGGTGTTTGATTCAATGCTATAAACCAAGAATTGTATTTAAAAAAATTAAAACCATTAAAAATGAAGTGTTCATAATTTCTTTGGAAACTTTTTTACCGAGAAAATGAGTCAAACCAAGAATTGTATTTAAAAAATTGAAAACCATTAAAAATGAAGTATTCACAATTTCTTTGGAAACTTTTTTACCGAGAAAATGAGTCAAACCAAGAATTGTATTAAAAAAATTTAAAATCATTAAAAATGAAGTGTTCACAATTTCTTTGGAAACTTTTTTATCGAGAAAATGAGTCAATCCAAGAATTGTATTTAAAAAATTTAAAACCATTAAAAATGAAGTGTTCACAATTTCTTTGGAAACTTTTTTACCGAGTAAATGAGTCAAACCAAGAATTGTATTTAAAAAATTTAAAACCAATATAAATGAAGTGTTCACAAATTCTTTGAAAACTTTTTTACTGAGAAAAATGAGTCAAACCAAGAATTTTATTTAAAAAAATTAAAACCAATATAAATGAAGTGTTCACAATTTCTTTGGAAACTTTTTTACCGAGAAAATGAGTCCACATATTTCACATACAATATAAATAAATATGTTATTTTAGTCAAGACTTTTGATAGACAATATTGTAGTATACTACAATATTCATCTTCATGACAACAGCTCTCATTTATGTTATGTGATAATTTTGAGCCCAATAAACATGGATCGTGTAATAATCATGGATTTTTATGAACAATACAGACTCTAAGAATAAGGCTGAATCATCAGAATCAATTCTAGGAATTGAAAAAATTATAAACTATTATTTGAACTGATTGTTGAGATTAAAAATAATTTAAACTCATGATCCACGGTCCACGTTATAATGACAGTATTTGATCAACTTTGGTTTTGCTATCCTAGTTTATCATTCGACAAAGCCGGTGGTACTATCCTTTTCTAGGTCCACAACGATGCCAATTATGTTTTTGACAGTGTAGAAATATAATTAATCAATGCAGAGAATCGGTAACGCTATTCTTCTATCTTTATCCACTGCCATTATAACGTGGACCTCACTATAGTTAAGCCAGTTACACACACATCGATTTTTAGATGTACGATTTTCTGCCGTCCTTATGGATTCTATCAGATTTAACGGAACTTGGCAAACAGCTCCTGCTTGACATCATATATTTAATTCTATTAATCTAATAGAATTTATAAGGACGGCAAAAAATCGTACGTCAGGAGTATGTAACAAGCCTTACATACACAAATCGATTTTCAGATGTACGATTTTCTGCCATTTTATAAATTCTATTAGATTGAGAATGAATTAACTTGGCGAAAGGTTATTTATTCATGTGTTTGCCAAGTTCCGTTCTGGCAGAATTTATAATTAGAAAAGCGTTTTTTTTTCAAATTCAAATTCAAATTGAGTTTATTGTAATGATTTTGTGAATAAACTCAATTTGAATTTGATTTTCAAAAATTTGATTAGACTCAAATTCAAATTGAGTTTATTGTAATGATTTTGTGAATAAACTCATTTTGGATTTGAATTTGAATTTGAAAAAATCTCTTTTCTGCCATCTTATAAATTCTATTAGATTGAGAATGAATTAACTTGGCAAAAGGTTATGTATTCATGTGTTTGTCAAGTTCCGTTCAGGCAGAATTTATAAAAACAGCAGAAAATTTCGAAAAATCGATGTGTAGGCCTAATTGGCTTAGTGATCAAGATGTGATTCACAGTATTATAGTTTCAAGGAATATTCAAGTTGAGGAAAAGTATTCTATAGATAGATTCTACTAGCGCGAAAACTTGAAATTTGCATTGAATAGTTTAGATATTAGTGGGTTGAAACCTGATCCTTGTTGCTTGGAAACATCAAGTTGAGCTGGAGTAGAAGTTCATGTAACTGGAAATAACACGGCAAATGTGAAACATTGCCTGGAAAACAGTTGATACATCAGGTACATGACACATTTGACGCTCCACATGCCCGATGATGCTAGTTCAACAATGATGCAATATCATTGTTCCAACAAGATGACAATGTGACAGGGGAGCAGTGAAGAGTGATGATGCATACATCCAAAGTCTGTCATTTTGTCACGTGCAAGTCACATTTCAAAGGAACAAAAGTACAGCTTCCCTTCATTTTGATGAGGAACAATTTTCCTCTTTCGTAAAACATTTGGATGAAATGAGCTAGAGGAAAGTTCTCTGTGTAATTCACAGACTGATGTGCTGGGAGTAGGTAAGAAAGCTTTCAGATTTGATTGAAGGCTGACACGGAAAGCGTTTTTCAAATTAGCTTCATCACAACATCTTATCTCCCTTCTGGAACTACTGTGCTCTACAAGAAAACTCTTTGAGCTCTCGAGTATGTGTGGAAATACATATTTCTCAAAGTTTGTCCTTGGATTCTATTACTGTCAATCTGTGAGAGATTTTTCAACATTGATTCAAGTTCACATCAAAAAAATGGTATGAAGTGAGAAGTATTTCAACGTTTGAATATCTGGCATAAACAATGCTGTAGCCAACTTTAACCGACCCATAATGGAGGTAGAATTAAGAGATCCCTAAATTCTAAATGGCGAGTCATGGGACTTTATTAAACAACAAACTTTAGCATTCTATTAAACTTGTAGAATTTTATTAAATGAATAAAACTAATTTAAATTTGGACAATAACAAAAAAAATCTATATCGGTTCATTGCACATTCTAAAAATTCAAGATGACTGCATGTAAGATTTTTCCAACTGCTTATTTGGATTCTAACTGTTCACGAAGGTAGCGTGGACTTTACTCATTTCTCAATTACAAATTTATGATACTAGGGACTCGGTCATTCAAGGGTCTGTAGCATGAGCTAGAAAATATAATGGCACTAACAATCGATCAATTTATAAATTCATTATTATTTAGAAATTTTCTCTACACTGATTACTCCCGGATAACTTACTAATTTAAACAAACATTGACATATTCACTTCAAATAATTAATAAACTACGTCAACTTAACTCACGGCGAAAAATAATACATATTAACAAACTTAAACAGCAAACAAATTCAACACACACGTTAATTTTGAGCCCCCGAGGCCCGAGGCTACCTCTGGATTTTAAATGTGAATTCGGCCGCGGCTTGATTGGAACTGAACTATTCCACGCAAATTATGTTCCCCTTCCACCAACGAGACAACGGTCCACGTGGAGACGAGCATAATTCTGTGGGAAAGGAAAATAATGCAAGTTTGAAATATTCCCAAATACTCGTGTATTTTCCATCGTTAACGGAAATACAGTTCCGTGAGAATACCTCAACCCTGCATAAAATTGGAGTCTTCCCCAAAGGAAGTTAGCAAAATCTTAATGTGAGAAAAATATTTTTTAACAGAAAAATAAATTTCTCACAATAAAAATTTACATTCAGCTACAAGATCACTAAAGTCTCATTGTTGAAGTCCTAATCTTACACTTTTCGAATGAACCCATACTAAGTTTATCTCTAGGAAAACACAAACCCATAATTAATTAATTTATTTGAATATCATCTCCATCACACAACAAACAGTGTAGCATAACACTGATCATTACTTAACTGGATTATCATTGGATTCTCTTATACTATCAATCTATTATTATTCAAAATTGGAACATTGATTCAAGTTTACATAAAAAAGTATAAAGTATTTGAATAATTTTAATAATTGATAGCTGGCTCAAACAAGCTGTAACCAATGTGTAACATTACACACTGATCATTACTCAGTGAACATTGGTGATCATTGATCAGGAATAACAGAAAAATGAATGAGTTCTCCTCATTTAATCGCATAATTCTACTTAAATTTCAAATTTGCTCATTCATTGAAGCACACAAAATAACTTGATCATTGTAACTTATCATCCACTTAATGTATCCCATAGGGTGTATAGCTTGAAATTATGAATTGATAACCTAACAGAGGACAATAATTCAATGCATGATCGAAGATGAAGTAATAGATAATATTCAATTCCAATTATTCAATTTATTCAATTTCAATTCACAATACAAAGCACAAGATACATAGACAACATATCTAAAAACAGATTTGTGAATATTTTCCCCACATAGACGGATCTGTGTGTGGGGAATGAGTAACAGTACAAGAAGTAGCCTAAAATAAAATAATAATACGTATAATATATCTATTTATATATATGAAAGATAATAATAATAATACGAAAGAAAAATCCTTTCAGTAAGCAAGGTCAGAGAAGAAAGATATTGAAGAGAAAGAAAACTATACATTTCCATGTAGGCTAACGCTTAATAGATTAAAAGAAAAGGCGAAAGAAAGAAGAAAAAATGAAAAGGGGGGAAAATCAGCAATAGATGCAGATGTGAAAGATTGTTAGATGGAAATAAATGGTGACAAAAGATTTCTCGGTACTGAGAAAGGCAAGAAAAGAGATGATGAAGATCCAAGCTATTCGATCATTATGAATATGACAAAAAAGCAAAATCAGAGACATGGTAACGGTCGTCCAACTGAAACAAAACTTAGTTTACAGGTCTAAGTCAGCCTAAAGAAAATGTTCCTATCAACCCAAATCTGTATATCTGAGAGTAATGATTTGGTTATATTTCTGTAAACAAAGCCTATTGGTATTTTGTTGATTAAGTAATTACAATAGTACGGAAGTTGATGTCTGCATATAGTGAGTTTTGTGAAGTGTATATTAAATCTATTTGTGTTATTTGCTCGAATTTTGTAGGGAGTTGTGTGAGTGGTAAATAAATGGTTATGTTTATTCAAGTACAGAATTACACTTTTAATGTAAGTCTGTCTTAGAGTTGGAACCTTTAATTCTAGGAAAATTTCTCTACTTGAGTAAATTCGAGGTCTTCCCAGGGCCTCTCTAATCATGTGCTTTTGTAAGATAAAAAGCTTTTTTACATGAGAATCGAAAGCAGCACCCCACACCTCTATAATATATTGGAATAATGAATGTGCATATGCGAAATAAATTTTCCTAGTGATATCTATATTTCTTATTCTATTTATTTTGTAGAAGATATGGATCAAATACTTTAACTTCGAGCATAAATATTCTATGTGTTTGTTCCACTTAAGGTGCTGGTCAACTACTATTCCTAAGTATTTCATAGTTTGTACTCTTTCCAGTGTTTTTATCTCCTGTCCCTCATTTACCATGTTTATACAGTTTGCATTCATATTCAAATTCATAGTTATTGGTGGTTGTCCGGTAATATTAGGTGAAAAGGTTATGTATTTTGTTTTTTCAGTATTGAGGGTGAGAACATGATCCTTAAGCCATTTCTGAACAATTTTTAAATTATTGTTCGCGTTACTGAACGTTTCCTCCCAGCTACTCCCACTAAAAATGAGTGTTGTATCATCAGCAAATGACAATGTAGTACAATTTCCAAGGTTTAGGTTGAGCATATCATTAACATAGATTAGAAATAAAATCGGTGATAGAACTGATCCTTGAGGCAGTCCAAAATCGGATGTGAATTTAATGTCAGTTCGGCTATTTAAAGTTAGATATTGTTTTCTATTTGATAAGTAGCTTGCAAATAAATTGTTTACGGACCCTCTAATTCCAGATTTATTCAGCTCATCTAGTAGTAATTTGTGTGGGATAGTGTCAAAAGCCTTAGATAAGTCCATAAAGACAGCTAGAGTTTTTTTATTTTTATTGAAGTTGTTGCACACAATTTTATTAAGGTGAATTACTGCATCTTTAGTAGACTTTTTGGCTTGAAAACCATATTGGTTATCACTAATTATATTCTCCTTATCAAGAAAAATCATTAACCTCAATTTTAGAATCTTTTCTAGAATTTTGGATAAATTACTTAGTAGGCTGATTGGTCTGTAATTTTCAGGTTTTTCTTGGATCGCCGGTTTTAGGTATAGGAATAATTTTTGCTTCTTTAAATTTACTAGGAAAGTATCCATTGCTCAAACATTTATTGAATATAAATTCCAGGGGTTCGGTAATAAAACTTGATATTCGTTTTAGATACGATCCTGAGAAATTATCGGCTCCAGGTGTTGCTTTGTTTTTCAATTTATCAATTATCTTTTGTATCTCTATTGTGTTTGTGGGGCGGAGAAAGATACTTCTCTCACATGAGTTGTTTTGGGATTTAGGTATAGGTATATTATTTATATCATCAGAAATTTTCCCAGCGAAAGTTTTTCCTACATCGGTAAAGTATTTATTAAGTACTTCGGCATCCAGATTGATTGTTTTGGTATTCTTTTTAGTATCTAAGAGTTCGTTTATACATTCCCAGGTTTTCTTGGAATCATTTTTGTATTCGTCAAATTTTCTGTTAAAGTAATTGATTTTTGCTTGTTTTATCAAATTATTTAGAATATTTCGATATGACTTATATTTATTATTCAGTTGGATATTATTTGGTTGCTTTCTAATAATTTTATGCATTTTGTCTCTAACACGTATACAGTTTACTAAACCGGGTGTAATCCATTTTTTAAGAGGTCTTTTATCTTTACTCATGCGAATTGTTTTTGTTCTATTCTGTGTTAAAGAGTTTAATTTGTCAACTAAAAGATTCACCATAATATCAATATCATCGGCTCTGTATATATCTTCCCAGTTTTCTCCCTGTAAGTCCTTCATAAGACCATCAAAATCTATTTTGACTCTAGTCCATGGCTCACCGTGTTTCGTTTCCTTATCATTAACTTCGTTCAGATGTAAAGAAATACTGAAATGGTCTGTTATATTGGTTTTTGAAATTACACCTGTCACAACATTTTTAGTTTTATTATCTTCTTTGAAAAAAATGTGATCAATGCAGGATACGGCTCCATTGATACTTCTGGTTGATTTGTTAATATAAGATTTAAAACCATTCATGTGTAGTGTACTTAGGTATTCGTTAGCGAAATGATTATTTGCGAGGATATTGAGATTTATGTCACCTATTATAATTATATTATGTAAATCTTTCATTTGATTCAGGCAAGTATCTAAGCTTGTAATAAATTCGTTTAGATTCAGAGCTGGTGATCGATAAATTGAAATTATAATATATTTAACATTATTTATTAAACATGAAATGCAGATGTAGTTTGCTTTCTCGATTACTAAGTCAATTAATTCTGTTTTAATGTTTTCGTCAATGAACAAACATATCCCATCACATTTAGAGAATTTACTTTTTTTTGTATTACATTATAACCTTGCAAACTGTAATGAAACTGTGAGTCTTCCGAAATCCATGTCTCCGACAATGCAACAACCTGAAATTTAATACTGACATTACCAATATAATGCACTAATTCATCGAAATTCTTGTTAATGCTCCTTATATTCGTGTGAAAAATATTTAAGCCCCCTTCATAATGATTTCGCTCAAGAGGTTCAATGGAAAAAAAATCATCTATTTCAACAGTGTTATAATATCCCACAAGTTCATCATCTTCATGTAAAGCTGACATATGGAAAGTTTAGTGAAAAAGTGTTAATATTTTTATGGTTATTTATAGTGAAGACGTAAGAAATTTTTTTTTTAATTATGATATCAAAATAAGAAGAAAAGCCACGATGTGTGGAAAGCCGTAGTAGAATATAACCCTTCGAAACACAGTCAGATCCAACGCAAGATGGAACTCCCCAATAAATATAATATGATAACTCCTTTGATGGGGATATAACTAATGAAATCCAGTCATCAGCACAAACAGACTACAGTGTAGCGTGTATGCATATAAGGAAAACTTTTCTGTGTGATAATATTATGTGAATTGAAGTGCCAGAAAGAGCAAGTAATCGAAATTTAGAATGAAACTACATATACGTCTTCACACATTAGAATCAGTAATCCTCAAGAAAACAGTAGCAGGAAATAATCAATTGGAAAAAGAATAGTACAGTAAGTTACATTATGATAAGGAAGAAAGCTAAATGAAAAAAACAATCTTCCTTGTTAAGAGGAAATAAATAAAAATAAATTCATTAACGAATTTGAAATGTAAATGAAATCGAATATTTAAATAATAAAGAAACATTAGGCTACTTGTTAGGAAGGAAGCTCCATATACCTTGACTTGAAAAGATAATGATAGAGCTTATGAAAAGCAAAAACTAAAACAATAATAAACTTCAATGAGAAAATCAGTAATAAGAAATAGCAAGTCTCAATAATGTAAAAGCTCTCCTACAATTGTCATAATCCATTATCTATCAAATTCAGAACACAAACCAATTTGAGAAGAGGAATAGAAAGTCTGAATGAGAGTAAATTTAAAATTATAATCAATGTTCCACTATTCTACTCGACTCAGGAAGATATAATCAAAACTGAGAAGAAAAATAGCAAAGAGAAGTATAGAAAAATAATTTATGAGATGCTATACGAAACAAAACCAAACAGAAAAATCAATGCCATGAGACAGCTGAATCCGATTTAAATGTTCAAACAATAGTTAATACAAGAAAAATATTTTTCCAATATATTGTTTCAAGTAAAGCTTTACTATTTACCATTAATAAGTACCTTCTTCATAAATAGGATTATCGAAAGTTTGTGAGTGAATCTGTCCATCCTGCTTCCAAAAGACTCGACCATCACTAGACCAGACCTGCCTCCATCCCACTCTATCACCCATTCTCTTAAGAAACTGACGTCTCATCCTAGTTAAATCCTCATGTATTGCAATTCCAGTGTTCTTGAGGCTTCGCCGATTTTTCATGATCAGTTCGCGACACTGATAGCTGACCATTTTAACGATGACTTGCCGCGGTCGCGGCCGTGCACCATCAGCTCTAGACGCGGGCGGCGCTCGACCCACTCGGTGACACCGGTCGATATCAGCGTCCACCAGATTCAGTGAAAGTTTTTCATTCATCAGGGATACGACTGTAGTTCTCGTCAACTGTTCATTCTCGATCTCAGGTATACCAGATATCCTTATGCTATTTCTTCTCTGGTACTGTTCGATGCCATCCAAACGATTATCGAAGCCGCGCTGCAGCTGCATCATTCGGTTGTTCAGCAATTCGATATCACGTGTGAGCTCGTCCACTTTCTTTTCAGCCGCCTCCAGCCTGCCCCCCAAAGCAGCGCAAACCGACGTACACAGGCCCTCCCGCAGACGATCTTCGAGTTGCGCCGCAAATCGATCAAGAAAATCATCATTTAGTAACAGTTCCTCCAATGCCTGTCGCATACGACCCTGAGTCTCCATGGCAACGGGAAGGACGCTGTCAGTCAAGGATGAACAAGTCGATGCCGAGTGAGACCGGCTGCTCAGCGCTCTCTGTTGTTGATTCAGTTGTTGCTGCTGCTGGCTCTGCTTACGCTGCTGCTGCTGTCCGGCTGGTGACTGTACTGTGGAGTTGTTATCTTTCGAGCCGGCTGTAGTACGAGTTTTAGGTGGCGACATTCCAATAAAACTAAACCAGTTGATCAAAAACTATTTGTGTCAAAATATATCTCCTCCGCTCACTTTCAGGACTGAGACAGTAATATGTTATACCTCACACACTACTTCACACATGTGCCAAAACTCGATTTAAAATTTTCACGAAAACCCACGAAAATAAACTTGAAAAGGGGAGCTCAACTGTTTAACGTTAGACTGAAAACATCCTTATCTCGATATTCATGCTTAGATATTGCTTCTTAGATATGTTGCTTCATAATTATCAAGATCAGGTTAGAATCTTTATAAAAATTCAATTAAGGACCGAATTCACCAAAACGAAAACTTGGTTTGAGCGCCAGTTGATTCTGAATAAACAAAGAATCATATTACAAAATCAATCCAAAATCATTCGACTCAGAAACAATAGCCGTTCAAACCTAGTTTTTTTTCGTTTTTGGTGAATTTAGGCCAAAGAGAACTCGCCACAATTTTATCAGCGAACTGTATAGGCAAAAGATTGTGAGTGATACCTTATGAGATCAGGAGATCGATGCTCAAACCCATGATGGGAAAACAGAAGAGATGGATTCTCACTACAAAACAATATTATGAGAACCAGCCACAGTTTGAACAACGAAAGAAAAAGCCAATAAAGCCTACCTTCTACCCCAAAAAACACAGCCCCAAATGCGAGAATTGTGTCGTGAGAACAGGTGATCCTTGATATGAAAATTCAGTGATTTTTCCATGGAGCTTTCAGTAACTGCTCGCGCTCCCTCTCCTGCATCCTCTCTCGCTCCCGCTTCCGCACCCTCTTACTCCCGCACCCGTTGAGTGATCGGAGGAATTGTGAGTGTAGCGAGAAGCCGGATCGATCGAACTCGCCGATGGACTGATTCCATTTAGTTGAGTGCAAGCAAACACATGCAGTCTACCTTCGCCGCCTACAACCAGAATCTTCCAGGGCTTTTGCAAATTGAGTTTGGGTACTTGCACTTGGGTTGGGACCTTCAACACCTACTCTTCCTGGCTTTTACTCGTTTACTTAGATACAGCTGCCGGGGTAACGGGTCTGACTATGCACAGAGTCGCGCCAGTAACCAGCCTTATGATCCACAACAACATCTGGAGAGAGTACATCACTCAAGTATTTTTCCCACCTTCTTCCTTGTAGATAGATTTCTCTCGCATTGTATCCAAACTATTATATCTCTCCCTCTCTCTTTCACATGTCCAACTCTAACTCTCCTTTTTCTGTGTCTTACTCTCTTTCTCTCTCCATTTCTCTCTCTCTCTCTCTTACGGTTAAGTGCTGAAGGGGACGGTATCCTCGATACCCTCTCTGAGAATGGGCTTCTTAAGGTCCAAACTTCACCGTTTCATGTGAAGACATTACAGTAGTACCTTAACTTTCGCATATTTCACCATTTTTCTTGCTCAATTATTGTAGAACTCTTTATTCTAATATGATCCATCATGTTATTTTACTGCTACTGGTATTTATTTTTAAGGCTAGAACGTAAGTTGAATGATGTTTTGTTAAACACATCAATAAGGGAATCTGAATCTGAATCTCCACCTCATGCTCTTGCACCCTTTTCCCCCAACTCAAACTTTTTCAATCTCTGTCCTTTTCTCCTCAAAACTCTTCAATCTCTCACTCTTTTCTCTCAACTCGTACTCTCTCTTTCTCCCGAACACAATCAGCTTCGGTTGGACACTGATACTGAACTCAAGAACCGAATTTCAACCCATCAATCTCGTTGAAGATACACTTCATTGCTGTGCACCCCTAGCCGTGATTTACTCCTACAATAGCATTCTCACCCATCACAACCCATATTTTCAATTCAAGAGTGTTACTATATCATGGATATTTCTTATCAAACTTCATACTTGATCTTAATTCAATTTCCACTCACGTTCATCTTCCAGCTCGTTAATTTCCTTCTTCATTCCACTATCAAATTATGCTCCCTCTACTTTTGGCTTGAACAGGAAGATTGTGCTCTATTTTCGACTGAACTGGTTTGTTTGTGTTTGCAATATTCTGCATGACGGTAACAGTAACAAGCAACAGACAATGTAATACTTGAATACTCTCTTTCGACTGTCTTCGATTATTACTTCATTCATGAGCTTTTATTAAGCTCTTCACTACTATTTATTGATAGGTGTTATTCATTACAGTCGAGAAGTACAAAGTACCTCAGTTTTGATAATATGAAGAACTAATTCTCATCATTTACTAATCAGGTTGAGGACATATAATTTTGTTGGCATCATCATTCTTGATCATTCTTCTCAATATACTTTGACACATCTCATCACATCACATCGACTTCGCTGTTTTATCCTTAGACCTGGATATTATCATGAGAATCAATTGAATACTAGTGAAACCAGTAACCACTAAATACTACATATTGTTGAAGGACTCACCGTTGATAAGCAAGTTTATAGCTTCGATCTACTGCACTGAAAATTGGCAACTACTATAAACTACTATAACTACTATTATAAAAATAAATATAGAATGCTTAGAATAAAATTGTTTGTATTGACGTATATACTATATTATTTTGGAAAAATTGAATTGAAATTGATCACACTATTGTATTACTAGTATGAACATATTACTATAATTGAAAATAATAATACTGTACAAACTTTATTCGTCACAAAAACACTAACAAAACAGTTTGAATCAGAAACTGTACTAGTGAATAAGTGATGTGAAAAAAACAGTGTATATTACTTAAACACTAACAAAACAGTTTGAATCAGAAACTGTACTAGTGAATCAGTGATGTTAAAAAACAGTGTATATTACTTAAACACTAACAAAAGAATTTGAATCAGTGATGTTAAAAAACAGTGTATATTACTTATATCATGAAGTTTGTATTCAATTAGACTTGTCATGCTGGTCGCAAAAATCTAAAACGGATAGCACACAGAAGGAGATCGTATTTACTAGAGAGCGAGAACGACTGGAAATTTATGTCAGTTTTTTCCATCATTAATCAGTACCAAGGTTTTTATGAGATAAGAGTTTTAAGAGAGTTCATCATCACAGAATATCAACTTTTCAAAGGAGTTCAGTTCTCCAATCTTGAGTGTTTCCCTAGTTTCTTTCAGAGTCTCAGCATTTTTCCCAACGACGTCAGTCAATCTGTTCTCTTGACATTCTCATCTACTGCTTGAGAAGATTGTGGGTGTACAGGGCTCATATACAGGTAGTGGGACTACAAGGAGAGAATTAATAACAAATCCAACCTGTAATCGGAGCCAAGACTTTCCATTAGCCACAAACATTTATCACCAGACCACGTAGCTCGTAATCAATTTTCTTTCTCCCGTTTTCCTTCTCTAATTTTGTTGGCTCTGACTTGTCACTCAAACTAATAAGAGAGAACTAAATCTCTACTGTTAAGAAGAAGCGAGGTTTTTTCAAGCTTCAAGTTGTTTGAAAGAGTTGAAGTTTTCAATAAATATCTGACAAGAAACTCCATTAAGAAATGTTAGATTTACAGTTCCAGGCAATCTGTCAATTTTTCTTCTAACCTAAAGGTGCGTACAGATTTACGCGCCGCGAACATGAGCAATTCACTTTTAATCAGCTGATGCCAAGCTTTTTATATCTGTATCTTACAGTTTCTGTAAAAATACAGATATATTCAGCTGATTAGAAGTGAACAATTCACTTTTAATCAGCTGATGCCAAGCTTTTTATATCTGTATCTTACAGTTTCTGTAAAAATACAGATATATTCAGCTGATTAAAAGTGAATTGTTCATGTTTGCGGCGCGTATATCTGTTCGCACCTTTAGGTTTGAAGAAAAATTGACAGATTGCCTGAAACTGTAAATCTAACATTTCTTAATGGAGTAATCCATCTTAAGGGATTGGAATAGTATAAACAAGATAATCTATTGTATGTGATTTGAAGCTTAGTTCTCTACAAAATGGAGTAAAACAAATAATGATGTGAGAAACAACAATAATAATAATAACAATAATACTGGCATAAACGCACATTGAACAGTTGAGCTGTAGTTGAAGGAGTTGACAAATTATTCAAAGAAAACTGGTTGTATTAATTTTTCAGAATAAATTTATGATTGAAGTTCACCATCTACAAGTATTCATCTGTGATTTTCAATAATCAATCCATCAACAAGGTGACATGAAAATGGATAACGGCTACAAACAATCATTCCTTTCACATTATTGAGAATTCAAGAAACATCATTTTTCAAATTCAAGGAAAGAACAGTATTTTCTTGTGTCATTAATAATAATGTGTTTTGAAATCTGTGGTGAGTATTCTCAACTTTAGAACTTTTTGATTTAAAAATTCAGGAAGTGAAAGTGTAAAATTTTAGTGTGAAAACTTGAAGAACCCAATATGTGACCTATAAATTTGAGTGTGAATAGGAAATGACATTGGGTAATAAGGCAAAGCAGAACATTCAAAAGGATCTCTCTTCCGATAAAAGCCTTATGAACAAATAAAAAAATCTTATCCTCCAATGAAATCATAACTCACTTTTATATATTAATTATGTCAATTGTTTCGATTAGATTCTATGTTAGAAAATGTTCGGTTCTATGTATACAACAAGAATGACAAAAATAAATCCATAATGGATTATGGATTTCGAAAGAGGTTAACTTTCACGATTCATCTGTAATATCGGGGCACCGAGCTCCGCTTGTTATAAGTATTTTTGATAAACAGAGCACAATTCTCTAAAATGATCATGTTTATATTTCACAGCTGGCTTATGAATTTCGGGGATGCGATATTTCGATTTTTCACATACTCACTCGCTCACTCACTTTTTTACTATCCATAGCTGTTTCAGCCAAGGATGAATTATCCTTTTAATGTCGTTCAGCGAGTTTTTCCAAGGATGAGACCTAGAGCAACCGAAGTTTTTTATATCATAAACCTACTATGTTCCAAGTTTAGTGAAAATCGTTAGAGCCGTTTTCGAGATCCGTTGGACATAAATAACCATATAAAAATAGAGAAATTGCTTGTTTAATATAATAGGATATTTTTCTAATCAACCATGACAAAAATTAAAAAAAAAGTGCAACAGAAAAGCAGGCCGGTAGAGGAACAGGTACGAGAAGAGACTAGCACAGAGAGGGGATTAATTAATCACACTCACAACGTTGAAAGAATGGCCTGCAACCTTTAAATTAATTAGAAAAAAATTCCCGCTTCTTTCTAAACGAATTCAAAGCTCAGAGTTCCTCAGAAGTCCTTGATTCGAGCAGCTTTCTCTTAAGAATTGAAGCAAGAATCTTGTTAGATTCTCTCATTGAAAACGGACTGAGATTTACTGGCATCTGGTAACCTTCAATGTGAATTACTCATTTCCCAAAAGAGCCAGGCAGCCGCTTTTCAGGCGTACTTTACGCGGCAAGAGGCAGGGAAATTAATTAATCCAAATAGTCCACATTGTTGAGACTCCTCAATTAACATTGCCAAGTTGGCAACTGGGAGGTGCGCTACTCCAACTAGACGAATGAATGAAGAAAGGTTTTCATCTATGACCTTCAGATGAGGGATTCTGATGAATTATTATTTCGTAATACAACCTTCCACGATATACCAAACTCATTCATGGTATAGACGCAAAAGTTAAGGCTTCAGCTTTATAATTAGCTGTTCAACATGTTGTCAATACTTGTAGACAAGGTAAAATGCTTGTAGTAGCAGAAGCCTTCGAGTGGTGGTTGATTACATATTTGAAATTTCTTATTTATTCCTTAATAAACGAGTATTATTTGTTCAGCAATAATTCATCATTGAATATTCCACAGCATTTCAACAAATCAGATAATTTATAATCAGTCATTGAGTAAGATTACCGTCTCCCGAAGATACAAAAAAGTCAGAGCATACTTCAAGGCCTTGAATCTTGAAATGATTTTTCAATAATTCTTCTATTCACATCAGGATTGATTCAGTATTATATAGATGAGCAATACTCAAAACCTCTCGTTTTCTCAACTCAGCAAAGCTGATCCATGAATGGGAAGTGGAAGCTGAATGAGATGTGTTCAGTTGAAAAACGAACACAAAAAATCAGAGCATAATTCAAGATCTCGAATCTTGAAATGATTTTTCAATTCTTTTATTTGCATCAGGATTGATTCAGTATTATATAGATGAGCAATCCTCAAAACCTCTCGTTTTCTCAACTCAGCAAAGCTGATTTATGAATGGGAAGTCGAAGCTGAATAAAATGTGTTCAGTTGAAAAACGAACAGCACTTATATATTTTATCGGTTGAGATATCTTCACATGATTCAACGTTCCAGCCCTTGTATGGAGAACGATAATCAATGGGGAGTGGAAAAGCGGAATACGTCTGTGGCTTCCCTTCTGGGAATTGAATTTTGTGGTGCATTTTGCGAACCAAAACCACTGAAAAATTTAAATTGCCAGCTTTTGGTGCGGTATTGAAGTAGGTCTACGTACACTTGGAAATATTCAAGTGGATTCACGTGTGGTACTGAGTGCGCCATACATTAGTGAGAAAAAACACAAAATTCGCATTTGAGAGTTGGAGAGAAAATATGAAAAAAGAATCGGAACTGATCGGGTGGCTGAGGGATAATATTTCCTGGTGAAGGTTTGACTAGACGGAGCGGTCCTTTGAGAGGTACGCTGAAATGACGGTGCCACCGAACAAAAGCGGCCACTATTGTTCTTGCTTTGAAATAGTAATTTCGCCTGAACGATGGATTGTTTGTCAGAACGAAACCACAGCCACTTCATTCCAATAGCTATTTGAAAAACTAGTCTAACCTCGGCGAAGATTTATGGCGGCAAGCAAAGCCATTCCTACAACACCGATTTATCGACATTTCTGCATTGTCCACCTTTGTCGAGATTTGTTAAGCTCCATAGTATTTCTTTTCTTCAATTTTCAGAATATTGAATGAAAACGTCTGTTCTATTTCGTTCGTTCATTTGTTTTAATCATTCTAGACGTATTTTTTATTATGAGTTAATATGAGAATTGAATAAAATTCAAATTACAAAGAGATTGAGCACATTATTTGCTGTAGAAAGGTCTTGGAGATTCACAAAACTGTTCATTGATCAATTATCTAAATGGAATCAACATCTTTATTTGTATATAAACAAGGATAGTAAATATATTAACTGATAACTAGAAAAGTTTATATGAAATTATATCAATACGTTTATAAGTATTCGTTTAATTGATCAAAAATTTGATAATTGATCTAAAAAATATGATTTTCCCAAATAGAAACACTTGAGCAAAATACTCAAGAAACACTGATTGTATTATACAATAGAACACATACTCTCTGAACACACAATAGAACACACACTCTGTTCTATTGTATTGACTTCTGAAAATCTCAACATTCAACAACTCTTACTATAAATATTCTCCCTGAAATGGATGAAACTGTCACTCCTGATTTTTATTCTGTCCATCGAATACGAAATGTACTTGTAATGGGAAAAGGGGTTGAGTTTACACTGTCAAACTCATGATTTTTCATGTTTTTGCTGAGGGTGATGCCCACATGAGCTCAAGGCTTGTGCGTGGGTGATGAGGTGGATGATGAGAGATTAATGGACCTACAGTATTAGGTAGGTTCCGAACCACCAGGAAGCGATTTTACAACTCATTTGAATTTTTTTTTCTTATTCTAACTGAACCATAGTTTATCATATTAGATGTATTATAGTATGCAGTAAGTAGTATGAAATGTTATCAGAGGAAAATGATTTGTGTATTCAGTTGAAAAGTTGAAAGTGAGACTAAGTATGTATTGGATGATAAATAGTGAAGCGTTTCTTTTTTAGTAAGTAAAATGTAGTAGACCTATCAAATGTCAATAATCTTGGAACTTGAATATTCAAGTTTCTTCAAGTCTTTTATAACATTAGAATCATAAATGATACGCATGAATCATCAACACTGGTATCTGTATCGATGTATGTATTATTGGAGCTCTTTTTTACTTTCCTTGCCCTATTACCATAGGTAAGGAAAGTATTGCTTTCTGAAAAAAATTAAGGTACCTCAATTTCTACATTTCTATACGTTTCAAGGTCCCCCGAGTCCGAAAAAGTGGTTTTTGGGTATTGGTCTGTATGTGTGTGTGTATGTGTGTGTGTATATGCGTCTGTGTACACGATATCTCATCTCTCAATTAACGGAATGACTTGAAATTTGGAACTTAAGGTCCTTACAATATAAGGATCCGACAACGAACAGTTTAGATCGAATGCAATTCAAGATGGCGGCTAAAATGGCAAAAATGTTGTCAAAAACAGGGTTTTCCGCGATTTTCTCGAAAACGGCTCCAACGATTTTGATTAAATTCATACCTGGGATAGTCATTGATAAGCTCTATCAATTGCCACAAGTCCCTTATCTGTAATAATTTCAGGAGCTCCGCCCCATCTATGCAAAGTTGGATTTCAGATTCACAATTATCAGGCTTCATATACAATTTGAACAAAAAAAATTGAGTGGAGAAGATTGAGCATTAAAATCTCTACAATTAATGTTGAGTAACATTTTCACCTAAAATTGAAATTAAGCTCGAAATTTGAGAAAATGTGATTATCCAATTGCAAGCTGTTGATTCTATTAAATCATTCACTATGAAGAGATATCAGACCTCGTATGTCTCCAGCATTATTGTCCTGTCACCAGCTGGCTTAGATCTTTGTTTATAAGTAGACTTGTGATGCGCGTGAACACTAGCGTCAGGTGATCAATTCTAATAACGGCAAGGAAAGTTGTGTGAGTGCGCCACACCAGATTTTTTTCTCTGATTATATCGATATCACACATGAATCTCGTTCATAATAATTATATTCTGAAGCACCATCTCCATGCTGAAAGTTTGATTGAACTTTCAATGGAAAGTAGGGAATGGGGGAAGAGGGACAGAGCGCTTCTCTATCCCTTTCAAGGTCTCCAGCCCTCTTACAAGGGTCTCCGTTGTCACCCATCAAGTGTTCAAGAGGACATTGACGAGTCTACTCAACCCCCGACAAGCACACCCCTTGGGACGCTTGAAAACTCACTTACTTCGTATATCTCCTGCTTCTCTTCGATTCCTGCCAGAATGTGAGGGAATTCACTTCCCGAAACGAAATGCGGATCTCTCTGCAGTGACCCAGTGATAGAATAAGTCTTTCTCCCCACTACCAAGTGACTGGTAGTCTCTCACTGACACTTGGGAAGTCAATCCAGTGCTAGTAAATGCAGTAGTAGCATAGGGAAAAGTCAGCATGAGAAGAGATATCTTATGGTATAGGACATTCATGCTCCAAAGACTGTATGGTCTTTGATGCGAGAAACACGAATCTGGAATCAGATTTGCAAAACTCCTTACCGTTCAGGAGATATGACCATTTGAGAATTTGTAAAATTCATGTTTGAAGCTTCTTTTTCTTCTTCTTCTTCTTTCTCTTCTTCTTCTTAGTTAACACAAGCTGATAGTCCTATAGTGAGGTCCACGTTATAATGACAGTATTTGATCAACTTTGGTTTTGCTATCCTTGTCTATCATTCAATAAAGCCGGTTGTACCATCCTTTTCTAGGTCCACAACGATGCCAATATTATGTTTTTGACAGTGTAGGAATATAATTAATTAATGCAGAGAATCGGCATCGCTATTTTCCTATCTTTATCCACTGCCATTATAACGTGGCCCTCACTATAGTAGTTCTTTTTCGTGAAGCTATGTGACGATGGTTCCCATAGTGAGGTCCACGTTATAATGGCAGTGTTTGATTAGCAATGGTATTGCTATCCTTTTCTATCATGCGACAAAGCATATTTCTCTCTCTCGCTGTAGCCAGATCGTCTTTTAACAATGTAGAGTTAATAATTGATTAACAAAATATTTCATCTTAATCATGAAAATTTATTATTAAATCTTTAAAAAATATAATTTCTTGCTTAATAAAATATCATTTATTATTTCAAGGTTGTTCGGTACACCTTTTTATCTATTTAAATTGGATAATCTTTTTCGATATAATTGTTAAGGTCATTATAATAAGAGTGAGAAAAAGTGGCAACTGAAACTTTTAAGTTGTCTAATAAGCGAGTTATGGGTTGTTAAAGTGCTAAACTCCATTTTCTTTCCAGGTCATAAACTGTTTCGAATTTTGCATTTGAGTTTTTTTTAATACATTCAGTATATCATTGGCTTTGTTCTAATATGCGTTTTTTCGCGATTAATGCCAAAATAAACAAGTTATCTAATTTACAAAAATGTTACTTTTTTATTTATGAACGATAAAATGTTTTAGTTTGGAAAGATACATCTTTTGAATTTTCAAGAGAAGTTCTAATAATATAGTTGGAACCATTATGATCTGTAAAGAAAACGGAATCTGAAAAGTTAGCACTTCAACAACCCATAACTCGCTTATTAGACCACTTAAAAATTTCAGTTGTCACTTTTTCTCACTCTTATAATGATCTTAACAATTATATTGAAAAAAATTATCCAGTTTAAATGATAAAAAAGTTTACCGATGTGTGCCGTCCGTCCGATGACGATCTGTGTGCGTCTACCTTGAAAGTATAAAAGTAAAAGTGTAAAGTGTCCAAGTACACTTGGATTACTGGACATTGCATTACGTTTTCCACTTCCCATTAACTCTTCTTCATTTCAAGTTCAATGAGCATCACGATAACTTCTTCACCCTATAGTTTTTCCAGGATGAATAAAACTAATGAAAAAAGTTCTCAATAGGAATTGATATTGTGGAATTTCTCAAGATATTGTGAATTTTGTTGATGTGTTCAACACGGAACTGCACTCCTGTTTACAATCCAAATGATGTGGATGTGACAAGAATAAAACTGTGTTTTTCAAATATGATGAAGATGAATGTGTATCTCAGGATTGAAATTCCAGTTAATCCACCGATTTTGGATAACAAAAGGTACAATACAAAACAGTCTTGAATATAAAGACTAAGAAATTGTCAAAATTATGAATAATTACCACAATATCAACTTCTCAACTACACAAAAAACAGTCTCTCACATTTGGAGGAATTCATACATTCACACATCCGGTCCACCTTCAAATTCATGAAAACTGTGCTTAAATCCATGTCGTGCACCATATATTTATACGTAACAGTAGAAATTAAAAAAAAAAAGATTAAACAATAAATTATACTGCAGCTTTGAAAAACGGTTTTAGGTCTATCTACTGGTCTACTCTCACTTTTTGTGTAGTTGAAAAGTTTATATTGAGGTAATTATTCTTATTAAATAAAATACTAAGAAATTGTCAAAAACCACAGATTTATTGATATTTTATTTTTCATTTAATATTTTTATTTGATCTATCTACTCTATTTAGAAACCTGCAATTCAGCCTTTTATTCCACTCAACATGAATGTTATTCTCTATCTCAAGTTTTTTCCAATTTGTGGAGTGTTCTCCTCGAGAGGAAAGAGGAAGGAGTGTGTCTGTAGCTGAAACAAGCTTCTCAAGTCCATAAATCCATTGGAAAAAAGACCTTCTCACCTGTTATTCTCTCACACGGCTGGATGGAGAGACTCTCAACAGTGTCCCCACTCCAGCATTGGACGTTGATCAAGATACTTTCTATTTGGAAAACAAGGAAGAGCACTTTCCTCACCTTTCGAACATGTTTGGTAAACACATTATACACTGTATTTGATACAAGATCAAGAGATAAAAATCCAAGTATTCTTTTCAAAAACTTTGTCTGACAACATGTTTCAACATCAATGGAACTTAGATTTTCTATTTCTTAATGAATAGCCTTAGCCCTCACAAACAACTGATATTTTAAAAAACACTTCATTCAAATAGGCTACTTTTTAAATTGATAAAACAATATAAAAATCTTGAAGCACCCTTTATTTTTTTTTAAAACTCTAAAATAGTTCAACAACTAGTTTCGGTGATAGTAAAGGGTGCTTCAAGATTCTTATATTGTATTATTAAGTTAATATTGATACAAGATATTGATACTGTGACTTAACATGAGAGCCGTAGATTATGTCTGTCTTATAAAGTAAAATTTGAGGCTGGCAGTGTTCTGGCACCTGTTTCTATTATTGAAAACTCTACATTTTATTGGAGAAACTTCTGAATGAGAGTATTGACAGGGTTCTAGGCCGCAATCCATTAAGCTACTACAAACATCCAGCGGCTTTGGAAAAACTGAAAGAATGATTATATAATTTAGTATGAATTAAATTATAATAATTTAGAATGATTATATATTTATATATTATAAGAATGCCAACGGAAAGAATTCCTTTAAAAATTTTAAATTACCATCCGATAGGAAAAAGAGACATTGGTAGACCTCGGAAAAGATGGCAATAGAGGAAATCAAATAAGAATATAGGAAAAGCTGATAAAGAAATTCAAAATTAATAACATTTTATACTTGTATAAGCTATAAATTTTAGATATAATATATTCCTCCAAAACATTTAAATTTTTTGTAGAATGCTGTTGTGAGTCGGAACAAGCAAAAGCCTAATCCATGAAGGCAAGAAGAAGAAGAAGAAGAATTTAGTCCAATCAGAAGTAGTCTATATCTGGAAAATATTTGATAAACTGGAGGAAATGCAGAGTTTTGAATGATTGAGTAAACTGTAGTGAAACGAATGAATGAATGCTCTTCATAGTACTGTTAATAGAAATAAAACAACGGATAAATCACACAATGGAGAAAAACACATCTCATATTATACAATCAAATAGAAATCAACCAGCTTCAAGCACCAAGTTTGAAGCAAAAGCTTAAAGGCGAATGTACATATCAACAGACAAACAGAGGAAAAATCAAATGTCTGCATGCAGACTTCAGCAAAAATATGGGCTCAGAGGAATAACGCACATAGTCCAAAATTTTCAAAATTGAGATTTCCATTGCAACAGGTGGCTATCATGCTGTACTATTGCCATGCAAAATAATAAAGAGATATATTGAACATAGTCCTAGATATAAGCAGAAGAAGAAATAGGATACAGAGTAGTAACGCACAAAGTCCATGGATTGACATGTAATAACGAACAAGATCAGAGGAAAAATGAACAGAGTCCATGTAGCATTTTCTTCAAAAACGTTCTCCTGTAGAATTTGCTTTTTGTGACTATGTGTATTATTTCTCTGAGCCCTTCAATACGAACTTCTATGCGCGTTGCAACAATGCTGGGGAGAGATTTTTCCTCCATCTTTTGCTGTATGAATTTGTCTAAACTCCCTCATGAGTACATAACAAGCTGCATCATGGAATGATACATAATATGGAAAGCTACATAGCATGCATTATTCAGCATAACTGTTGATGTACATCTATTATAATAATGTAGTTCAATGCCAGCTATCAATAATTTGCAATGGGAATTATTCGATTCTCTAGTCCCAACACATGTAATGTATCTGATGGAGAATTTGCTGGATACACCGTGAAGTTGGTTTAAGCTGGAATTCCAATACTATGTATTATACTATTCCAATACTATGATTGTATTATAGGTACTTATGCTCTCCAAATATAAACTCTTGCATATAACCTGCATTCCAATTCGTTTTCTCTATTCTCCTGTATTGGATGAATAATTTGTTGAATATACCTACACCATGACATAGGGTAGGGCTGTTATTACTTTAATATTATAATATTGCTTTCTTCACGAAATTTTCATTGAGTTGAAAGTGTTTGATTATCTATTCAAATCCACTATATTATTATTGATTTGGGACATCAATTGAAATTAATTAGATTATTTCAAGAACATGTTATTCGTGATGGTTGATTCAAATGTCGATGTAATCCATTATTCAAAGATCATCCCTTCATCCATTATATCGTCGATATTCGATTTGTGATACAATCAGCACGGCAATTATCAGGCTATTATTATAGATACTCGGTTGACAATACAGTCACTTATGACCACACCATGTGTGACATGTATCTCACATGGCTAATCAATTCACCTGCCGTTGGCATGGCAACAGATTATTGATTGTTTGCTTGAATTGAGCAGAGAAGTGGTTAATATGGCGTAAACAGTTGGGAGAAAGTATTTGTTGTGGCGCAGGATTATCCCTACGCTCTGACCAATAAACAGTCACTGATTGCTGCAAGCTGAATGTATCTACTTTACTCTCTCACTCTCACAGTATGCGGGATTGTCTATCCTTCACTCTCATCCAATCCTACGCAAACTGTAAGTTTTGATTGGTTGATCCAACTTTGTTCGAACTGACAAACGCAAATTTCAATACTGACTGCTCTATAAATCCCAACCCCTTTGTATTATGTTTTGAGCTGTCAATTTCTACATACAAGCAATCCTAACAATCCGACAGCTGAATTTTTCAGTATTAGAAACATAAATTCCGGGGATGTAAAGCCACGTTTACACCATAGTTGTCAACAAAATATTGTTCACAAATAGCTTCCTTCAAGAAAGTTGTCATTTTTCTGTAGAAAACAAGTTGCTGTGATTTTCAAGAAATTTGTAACAAGTTGTCGAATTTTGTTGGCATCTCAGTTGACAACTCTGGTTTGAACGAGGCACAAGATACATGGAATTTTGTTAGTGAATGAAGATTTGGAATAAATTTGTGGGAGGGAATATTTGAAGAGAATACACTTGGAAAAATATTCTTAGCTTCAAAAGTTTGAAATGAATAGTAAATTCAAATCTTCAATAAGAACGTTGAAAAGAGAATGTTTTAAAATATGTTGTTTTGCGATCTATCTTCAATATTATCGTTCTTAGCACTTTTCGAGGTGTCATCACTCCTTTGTCCTTTCCCACTCATTTCTTCTCCTTCTTCTTCTTCTTCTTCTCTTCTTCTTCTTCTTCTCCTTCTTCTTCGTCTTCTTCTTCTTCTTCTTCTTCGTCTTCTCAAGGTCTATTATTGGAGTGGAAAAAACATAATATACTTTCTGCACTAGTAGGCTCATATGAATAAAAATTCCGTGGAGGAATTACTGCACTTTGTGGTAATGGAGAATTGAATTGCATGTATGGAAAAAGCTAATGAAATCACTGGGATGTTTGAACACTTGATGGTGAACATGTCACCAACAACAATATCTGAAAGAAAAGTTAAATTTTACAAGAAACATCTTGCAAGGCCTATTAGTATTATAATGTTCAGTGTAGAAGAAAAAGTGAACGAGATTGTAGAACTGAAATGACCAAAAAGGCCATCTATTTTCATCACAACTGAGTGGTGCATAATGAATTTGAGAGATAAAGTTTGTATAAAGTGGAGAGGAAATTACGAATGTCCATGGAGAGCAAAGGGAGAAGATTTCAGAGCGGTTTGCAGATAAAAGGCGATTAAGGAGTACCTGGAGCACTCTGCAAAATGCACTAGACTTGTGTAAACATGGACCTTCCATTCTTTATATATAATATCCTCCACCGGCCTTTTCCTCCTTGCAGAGGGCTTTGACTGTGCGCCCTATGCCCTAGAGAATATACTTCTTTATTTACGTAAGCGGCTACCCTTCCAAGCAGCCTGGCAGAGTAGCACGAGCCCTTGTATCGAGCAAAACAACCATTACAACACCCTCACCCCCCCCCCCCCCGCTAGACCTTTGCACTGCTGTCGAATTCAGGCTCTAAACAGCAGTGTAAACATTTGCTTATTTGCACTTCTCAACATGGTGAGAGTGATTCTTATTATTCTATTTGGGATCTTTCCTTCTAAATAAGTCGAAGTAATGAGTTGGCCCCTTCCAACTATCTGCTATCACGTATCCCATTACGGAAGTTCGAGAATGCTTTAGTCAGTAAGAATCTGGTAAAGATATGTAAAGATATATGGCTCTTTCTCATAGAATTTCAATGTTCATCTCTCTTATTGTAAAGCTGCTTGCTCCCGTTATTGTATTTTTTTGGCAGATGAACTGAATTTCAATAATCTCAATATTGTAGAGGGAGGTACCGGTAGAAAGTCAGTCAGTTAGTCAGTAAAGATCTGGTAAAGATATGGCTCTTTCTCATGAAATTTCAATATTCATATCTTTTATTTTGAGGCTGCTTGCTTTCGTTATTGTATTTTTTGGCAGATGAACTGAATTTCAATAATCACAATATTGTACAGGGAGGTACCGGTAGAAAGTCAGTCAGTTAGTCTGGTAAAGATATGGCTCTTTCTCATATAATTTCAATGTTCATCTCTTATATTGTAAAGCTGCTTGCTCCCGTTATTGTATTTTTTGGCAGATAAACTGAATTTCAATAATCTTAATATTGTAAAGGGGGGTATCGGTAGAATGGCTGTCACTAAGTCAGTAAAGATCTGTTAAAGATATGACTCTTTCTCATAAAATTTGCATATTCATATTTTATATTGTGTGGCTGCTTGCTTTCGTTATTGTATTTTCTGGCAGATGAACTGAATTACAATAATCTCAATATTTATTTATTTATTTATTACAGAACAAAGAAGACTACAGGCATTAAGCCCAAAACAGTCTTCACTACTTCTTCAGAAAGAAGTGACACAGTCATCACAAAACGTATTAAGCAAGTTACTAAAAAAAGAGATACAGTACATGCAATTTGGAAATACATAAGAAAATTAATAATTATAAGGAAAGCATAAGCAATTGAAAGTAATCTGAATATAAGTTTTTTTTGTGTAGTTGAGAAGTTGATATTGTGGTAATTATTCATATTGAATGAAAAAGACTAAGAAATTGTCAAAAAACCACTGATTTATTGATAATTAGAAAGACCGGTTTCGGTTATTACACCATTGTCAATCTCTGATAAACTAAAACTAAATACAAGAGCAGCAGAATTTATACTGGTAGGCGAGTACTGCTATTGGTCGAAGGCATGAACGCCTGCCATTGGCCTAGCTAGACAGTCTCCTCCCCCTCAACGGTGTGACAAAATGGCGGCTTAAGCAACAGAATCGCCATGATAATAAAATTCACTTTGAGTACAAAATAGGAACCAAGAAAACAAGTGTGAAAGATAATAAAACAAATATGTAAATGGAAAACTATTGACTAATGTATGCTTACAATTTTATGATAAAACTAAATTCATAGTGTTGTACTGGTTGAAATGAATCTGGTCATTTAAACTATACTGGGAATTTTCCTTAATTACTCTTGTTATTTCTAAAGCCTCTAGAATATTCAAAGATCTGCCTTTGTTATTAACATGCAGAAACTCAACATTCTCCTTAACTGTGAACTTGTGATTATTTGTTATCAAATGTTCTGCAAAGTTAGATTCCCCATTTTGTTTATTCCAATCTCTGATGTGTTCTTTAATTCTACTTTTGAAACTTCTACCAGTCTGACCCACGTAACAAGCATTACAATCATCACATTTAAGTTTGTACACCCCGCTTTTATCCCAAATATCAATTTTGTCTTTACTCCAGCTAAATAGACTATTTAAAATCGGTTTGGTCTTGAAAGCAACATGAAATCCATTCCTCTTCAATTCCCTACCTATTTTATCAGATACAAGGCCTAAATATGGGATTGTTATCCAAGTCTTCTCCTCACAGTTTGAGCCTACAAAGCTAGAATTGATTGAAATTATTCTATTAATTTTACTCAATAATCTGTCCACCATACTTTCTTCATACCCATTTGTGACAGCTATCTGTTTAATTTTAGTGATCTCAATATCAAAATCATGATGGCTCATAGGTATTGTTAGTGCTCTATAGACCATACTATTGAAAGCAGCAAGTTTGTGAGAAATAGGATGACAAGAGTGAAGAGGAATGATAACATCAGTATGGGTTGGTTTTCTGAAAATAGAAAACTTGTGAAAACCAGTGCTATGATCTATTCTTAAATCTAGAAAATTCAATACACAATCCTGTTCTACCTCTACATTGAATTTTATACTCTGATGTAATCCATTCAGATAGGAAAGAAAATTGTCCAGTTGTCTGTTACTTCCTTTCCATAAGCAAATAATATCATCAACATATCGAAACCAGTAAACAATTTTATCTTTGAAATGACTATTTTCAATGATTCTACTTTCCAACTTATCCATAAATAATTCAGCTAGGAGTGGTGAGAGGGGTGACCCCATTGCCAACCCCTCTCTTTGTTCAAAAAATCTATTGTTAAATTTGAAATAATTATGCTGAGTGCATAACTTCATCAATCCTATCAGTTCTTCTCTGAGTGTATGATCATTTATAGAGGCTTCCATTATTTCCTCAGCTCTTTCAAGACTTTCTCCACCGGAATGTTAGTGAATAAATTAGTAACATCAATGACACAAGTTTATAGGATGATAGAACAGGAATATGTTTTATATTGTTGACCAACTCCAATGAATTTTTAATACTAAACTTTGGTTGAAAACCTGTTAATGACCGAAAGGTGCTATTCAGTTTGTGAGCTAATTTAGAGCAGGGGAAATTAACAAAAGATACCACTGGTCTTATAGGAACATTAGTTTTGTGTAATTTAGGTTGACCGAAAAGTCTAGGTGGATATGGATTCATAACTGTTAGATACTTAGTTTCTTTCTTGTTAAATAATTTGGTGGTGGTGGTCAACTTATTTCTAATCAAGCTATTGATTTTGGTGGTGGGATTGGAGTTAATCTCAATAAAATTGTTATCTGCAATGAAATGGTTTACCTTACTTAGATATTCGTCCTTATCCATTATTACTGTAGTGCATCCTTTGTCAGCTTTCAAAATCATCAGGTCATTGGTTTTCATCTTCTTCTTTAAATTCTTCATGATGTCCGCCGTTTTTGTGATCTCTGGTCGAAGTTCCCTTGTCTTTTCTTGAAGAATTATGTCAGCACATCTGTTAGTTAGTATTTTGTTCCTTGAGGCTTCCCAATTGCTATCAATGCTGCATGCTAGTCGTTCAAGTTGTTGGTTATCCAAATAGTTATGACTACTAGTAGTTATGACTACGAGTTCATGACGCCGATTCAACATTAAACCGGATATCTTTCCAGTATAAGTCACTCTCTTTCTTAAGGGTTGTGTGGCAGAGAGAACCTCGAGTCCTAGCTCCACCCTAATGAAAGCAATTATTCAATTCTCTCTCTCTCTCTCTCTAGTTTTTAACTTACTAAGTAGACTTTCTTATTCGAATATCACTTCGAGTTATAATTCCCAACAGCTCTAATCCATCACAACCCGGTCGTGTGTTGGGGAGGATATTTTATATCCTTCTTAGAGAATCGACAATTTTGTTGAAACACCGCCGATTTATGAAGCTACATCACATCATTATATTATCGTTATTCTAATTGCATTCAATCTTTATTCTCATTGATTAATTGTTCATACTTTGTAAAAATCGTTGAATAATTAGCATTACCGTCATTTAATGTAAATTAGTGTATAAGCCAGTAAATATTTTACATACATAAATAAAGAAATCTAATCTAGTCTCCCTAGAATAGTATGATTCAGGCTCAATATGATAGGTACTGATTGCAGCAGTGCAGAAGCGTTCGTTTACATAAGGTCTTGCAGACTCAAAAATTTCAATCGTTATCAAACTTAAAACATTCACCACATACGTGAACCGTGTGGCCTACAATTACAGATAAATAGACAACAAATAGAAGAATTCGTTTTATATTGTCTCTGGTATTAAAATGTACAACTTCTTAATAGGGACTGTGTGCATTCTCATTCAGTTCATTCCAGATATGCCATAGAGTGATAGGATTAACAGTAGGTAATAATTATTATTGTTCTTTATGTCTCATAGCTAGTCATTTTAATAAAAATGGAAAGCTTTCCATTCCAACAGTGTTGAATATACAAGAGTTTAAGAGTAGGCCTATAGGCTAGTTCCCTATGTAGGCATTTGCATTTATAAATATACTAGCCGTCAGGCTCGCTTCGCTCGCCATATCCGTCTACCCCCGACTGGATCGTCCAAAAATGAGATCAGCGGGCTCGCTTCGCTCGCCTGTATTTTTCATTTGAGCATGCTTCATTCCATCAGAAAGTCAAAGTACTGAGAAAACGCAGAAAAGCTGAGAAAAACGCTGATTTTGGGCGTATCTTTGATGAAATATTAAAGTCAACTCATCACAAAAGTTTTAGACCCTAGCAAAGTTTTAGACTCTAGGGTTAGACCCTAGAGTTTTAGACTCTGTACCAAATTTTCTGTCTATTACTTGATTAAATAACTGAGAACACACAAAAAAAACGCTAATTTTGGGTGTATCTTTGCCGTTATTGCAAATTCCTTCTGATACAACATTATTACACCCTAGCTGATCTTCTGTACTAAATTTGAACAATTCCTGTTCATTTTTTCTCGATAAATCTGAGAAAAGGCAAAAAAACGCTGGAAAACGCTAATCATGGGCGTATCTTTGACGTTATTGCAAATTCCTTCTGATACAACATGATTACACCCTAGCTGATCGTCTGTACTAAATTTGAACAATTCCTGTTCATTTGTTCTCGATAAATCTGAGAAAAAGCGAAAAAACGCTTATTTTGGACGTATCTTTGACGTTATTGCAAATTCCTTCTGATACAACATTATTACACCCTAGCTGAGCTTCTGTACTAAATTTCAACATTTTCTGTTCATTTGTTCTCGATAAAGCTGAGAAAACGATGGAAAAACGGGCGTATCTTTGGAATTTTTTTCAAATCCGCCGTTCTTAGTGCGCCTCTAAAGGGCCAACTGAACATACCTATGTTCAGTGAGTGCCATTTCGCTTTTATATATATATATATATATATATATATATATATTATATATATATATATATATATATATATATATATATATAGATATTACCCATATAATATTCTAGAAATAATAAAATATTAATATTGTTGGTAACTAGGCCTACCTACATAAAAAACTCTGCATCAAATTTCATATGAAAATTCTGTAACTCGTTCCTTAAATTGGGCTTATCGTTTCAGTAATAACAAAAGCATATTCGCATGTGACAAACTTCATCAATAATTTGTAATCATTCTGATTGTGATTGTCGAATTGATTCGATATGGCAAGGTTTTGCATGTTGCAATAAATTGCTCGAGGCAAGTGAATCAATGTAACACGACAATGTTGACTCAACATGGTGGACCGTTGTTTTTTTAAGCTCATTAGTCGACTGGACATTGTCCGCTGTTCGAAATCAAATCCAAAGAATCAGTTATTCCGGAAAGCTCCAATTATTCAACTGAAACCCTCCAGTTCAGTTCACAATCAACTTGCTCCATCAAAAGTGTAGAACGTCAAAAAATCTGATTGATGAAGCTCTCTATATACGACGGTACACAAACTTTTCAATTATATTTTTTTCAGGAGAGAAAAAGTAGGTACTACTATATCGTTTTATGATGTATTACTTGTCACGTTAGTAAACAAGGTAGGTAATAAAGTCTTGGAAAAATAATTTCTTAGTAAATTCATGTTCTTCCGATACTATGAGGTGAATCTAACTAATTCATTCACTCACAAAAGAATCAAAGATTAAACTTTTTTGCGTACTTTTCGAAATTGGATCTTGAACTTACACAAACTTTCACTAAATTTAACAGCGTTCAAATGACGTCTTTATAATGTTTTTCTAATTCGTTCATTGGTTCAAGAAGAAATTATTGCGTGCGATTCAACCACGATAATATTTATTTATACATTGATACTTACAATATCATTCTCAACTATGAATTATCGATTTGTAAGACATATTCTTACAAAATGCCTTATGAATGATGAATCATAAATTATCTATTATGTTATGGAAGCAATTATTAAGAGATATCCATGTTTGCTTCTTTATTTTCATAACTAAATCTATAATATAATAAAGAAAAGAATGATTGGCTTATACAGGTACGGGATAGGAAATTCACGAGAGGTCTTTCATCATCACATCTGAACTAATGGACTAATTAACTTGAAATTTTGCATATAGATTCTTAATTTACCGAGGATTGTAATAGGCAAATTTTAAATTCTTCAAGATTTCAGTACATCAAGTTTTCAATCAGACCCTTGCGTAGCACGGGTTACCTGCTAATAATAAATAAATATTCATTAGACCTACGTTCAACCGGAAATTTGTCTGTCTATTCGAATAGAGTTTAATTACTGTATTTGTTTATGAACAGAGGAATGTCTGTTTAACAAGTGTAAATACTAATTTAATAGCTTCATTTGAATAACACAACATAGAACAGGTCAGTAAAATTTAATTATCAAGTTTCATTGCTTACGAATTTCTCTCAAAAGAACAACAATGCTTATATTAATTGAAAATACCGGTAGCAAAGGAAAGAAGAAGAGAACGATGGAGTGAGTAATGCAAAAATGTATAATGGCGCCGGGTTGGAATTCGAAAGGGGGGCGGAGAGATCTCAAAATTACTGATCTTCCTGAAGTTAATTAAACAGACTCGCCCGAATTCAAACTGACTGAAGTCAGGAAGTTTGGCACAGAGATGAAGGTACACCGGGAGCCTCTTCTCCTTTATTTATATGTGCTCCAGGGAACGAGAAATGTTTGAAGAAGGAAAAATGTGTATGAAAGAGCGAGACGGAGAACAGGAAATGTACTGAGGGTAGCTGGGAAAGATTGTGGAGGCGAGAGAAATGAACGAATCTGTGAGACCACAGCTACAATGAATACACAGCTAAACAATGAGAATTTATTTGCCAGCTAAATTTATTCTGTGAGCAACGAAAACGGCGTTGTTCCCTAGACAACTCAAGTTTCATTTGTGATTCTTACTACAAGCAGAATAAAATGCAGATAACTTTTTGATTGAAAATTAGAGTCTTCAGTAAAGTATGTGGAGTTGGAAGGAAACAGTAATTCACTCAACTTTACTTGATAAGGGTGAAATTTTCCCAAGAGGGCTTGGAACGAAAATTGTTCTTCAAACAAGATTCTCATCTCTTTCCAATACAAAACAAAGCTTTCTGAAGCTGCCACTACGACAAAAAATTTAGTCGTAATAGATAGTAAAAATTTAGCAAAAAATTTAATAAAAATTTTAGCAATCTCTTTGCTCTGCGCAACATTAACCTTAATGTAATAAAACAAAGAATTGACTTATACATGTACGGGATAGGAAATTATCACGAATGACGCATCATCACGTCTGAACTACTGAACTGATTAACTTGAAATTTTGCGTATGGATTCTTAATTTACCGAGGATGGTTACAGGCCTATCTCCAATTCTCCAAATTTTCAGTAGGTCAAGTTTTCAGTTTGTCAAGATTTCAATTGGACCCTTGCGGAGCACGGGTTACCTGCTAGTCTGAAATAAAGTTAACAAATCTACCTAATTATTCTAGTCTATTCATAAAACATTGGTGAAATAAATAAGTCACATCTTATTTTATTGGCGATTTAATCACTTTATCCGAAACGGAAGAATGATTACATTTTTAATTATCAAGAAGTTAGATTGAAATTTACATAAAGATTGATAGAAAGGATCATAGATGATCAAGACAATAAGAGTTATACGAATAATGAAAACAACCAAATTAAGTAGAGCCAATATTAACAGAAGAATTGAGCAATATACACAAAAATAATCAATCACAGAGTCAATACAAAACTATTTACACCATCACATTGAATGTAATCAATTTGCTATCACCTAAATACAATAATTATAATTTCTTCAAATTACGAACAGATAAAGATTTTCAAAAAAATATTTAATATTTTTCGAATCGATTTTGAATCGAAATAGAATGAAATTACACCAAACTGAGTTTTCATAAATCAAAAAGTCTGTGACTTGGCTATAATTGTGTGCGCATAAGTAAATTACCCCAAAATTTTGAATCTTCTCTGGAAACTACACCTTACTAAATTTCATCTAGCTCTAACAGAAGTTATAACAACTTGAAAAAATATACACTCGAACAAATTATAAATGCACTGTTCGGCCAATAAGTTTAACAATAATAATAACACAGGTATTTATAAATAGCTACAAAAATAACAACGAATGTAAAAATTAGTTACAAAATATAAAATTTACAACGTGCGTTTACACATCAAGAGACTATTCAACTCTTGCGATACACCCACTATAACGTAACGAGCTTTCCCTCAAATAAATAAGAATCTTTGTGCTTATAGGAACTGAGATGCACGACTACATTCATTATTGTCAAAAATAGATATTCGAGATTCAGAGCTCCTCAAACTCTTTGTTAGAATGACAGAAAACGGTAATAATTCAGTTCATATCACATTAAATAACGACCCTGTTTTTGTTAAGTTCTGTACCAATAGGCAATTAGTCGTTAAATACCCCAATCATAATTTCTACAAAAATACAATCAAATTGTAAGTTTTTTGTCAATTTAGAATCAATTGCTTTTCAAGCGTCAAATTGTATACGAATATACAAAACTACATTTTCAAATCATTTAGAACGATAGTTCTCGCAAACTAGTTGGTATTCCGAAAATACCAATGACTATTCAGTTTGTGATGAATAAAAAAAAGATGAGGGTATCGATGATTTGTCTATAATTTCCTACAACTGACTAGTGAACGATTTACTTTGAGAGGAATTGAGCGATTTTGACTGCGTTGTCTCCTTGTACGATTTGCCTGTGGTTTCCCTTCAGTGAGTGTATCTGGACTGGTCGCTTGCAGATCTGAAAACAAGAAAATAAATTCAAATTAGTTGCAGTACTTGATGTTACTACACATAAGAGTTTTTTCATAAGCAATCTATTATATCACTTATCTTCGATCTCTAGTTTGGGCTATCAATGTTGTGCTCCACGCGTTTAAAAACATTTTACTAGTGACATTTTTCAAAGTACTGTACCTCAATTTGGATAGTATCGAGTTACCAAAATGGTACACATTTCCAAGGGAATAATTTTATCATTTTATGATATGAGTGCCTAGAGTTGAAATCTTTATGGTAGCCTAACCCATTTCAAAATTGGTAGCAATAAATACATGGGATTCTGAGAATACATTCTACAATATATTGTTCATCGAAAGACATGTTTGATTTCTCAGAATATGAATTATAGAGAAATTTATCCCTCTTTGAAGAAATACCCCAATTTGACGTATTTTTCTTATTATTTGAAACTGGAATGAATTTCTCTTAAATTGATATTTTAAAAAATCAACTGTCGTTTGATAAACAATGGCTTCAAGAATTTATCCTTAGAATTTCATGGATGTATTTATTATCAATCCTGAAATATATTACCTCAAATATTTGATCTTGAAAAGTAAAATATCTAGCATAGGGAACAGTAGCATGTAACATAATATATAAAAGTAAAAAGTTTTTCATTAGAAAATTCTAATTTGATCCCTTTCCATGATATGACTCTATTTTTTCACAATAATTCTCTTTTTCCCCTTCTCATGATATGATTCGAGTGAGCTGGAACATCTATGACTGTATTAATACAATTAAAAAAGGGTACTTGATTTTATTTCATTTTCTATATTTTAAATAGTAAAACAGTGCATTCATATTTAATCAATGGAAACGCTCATTGCTACAATTTTAGGATTATGTTCAATTGAAGCGCGTTTCGCTTGAAAGAATGAAGGAATGATGTGCATGGTACTTACGGGTGATAGACCATAGTCCTCGCCGAGGTTGACAAAGTTGTCTTGGGCCTTGATGAGTGTGACGTGACCGTTGTACTTTCCGCTGGGCTGATAGCTGTCAGCTGCCACCAACTTCTGGAAGAAGGACTGTGCGGCGCCGGCCAGCTCACTCTCCGAGTAGGGCGTGGCACCCTTCAGCAGCTCAGCTGCCTTCGACACCTTGCCGTCCCAGCTCTTAACGCCCTGGATTTCCTTTTGTGTCTGCAATCACACAGTTTCTACATTAGCCTATCAATTTCGTGATAATAATATTATAGTTCTATTATATTATAGATAACTATATTATAGTTCCTTTAAAAAAACAAAATTACACTATGAACAGAGATGTTGTGGAATTTTTCTATATTAAAGTGAAATAAATAAATACACGCCCGTTCTGTGTACATGGAATGTGGTAATTGTCCGATTCACAATTTACCAAGTAAAAAGTTCCGCGTTCCATGGGAGGAATTTTGACAGATTCTGTTCCAGAAACTTGTTCCAGTTCCAACTATCTGAGCTCTCATTGGTCGATTATTTTAGTCTGCTTGCTTCTCTGCGCATGCGCTATATATAATATATAATACATAATAATATTGTTGGTTATAATACATAACCAATGTGATGTTTGATAACCATTCATTAAATGAATTTTTCTCGATAGAAAATTTGAGAGTAATGGAATAAAAGAAATTACACTTTTCTAGACGGTAGGTTTGTAAAACAGCCTTTCTTCATTCACGCAGCTAGTAAACGACACATTTTAGTGTAAATCAACTTTATATGTGCGCGCCAAAAGCTTGAACCAACGATTTTGAAATGGCGTTCCATGGGAACATTTTGCACTAGTCACGTGATGGAACAATTTACGATTGGAACTGGAACAATTTACTGTACACAGAACGTACACAATGATATTGTCAGTTCCACATAATTTATTTGAGCCAAACTATAGTTTCAATGCACTTGGGGCATCATAATCTTTGGTCTAACAAAAAATACCACTGATTATGATGCATTAAGTGAAAACTTTAGGTCAAATAAATTGTGTGGAACTTACTGTATCGCTTTTATTTTACTTGAGGCATGATCATTAAAACATGAATACCACTGATCATCATCAGATGATGCATTAGGTGCATTGAAACTTTGGCTCAAATAAATTATGAGGAACTGACAATATCGCTCTTATTCCACCATTCCACCTTGATAGTTTATTCTATCAGGAAAAGATTTTAATGAAAACTTTAGTTCTATTATATTATAGATAACTATATTATAGTTCCTTTAAAAAAACAAAATTACTCTATGAACAGAGATGTTGTGGAATTTTTCTATATTAAAGTGAAATAAATAAATACACGCCCGTTCCGTGTACATGGAATGTGGTAATTGTCCGATTCACAATTTACCAAGTAAAAAGTTCCGCGTTCCATGGGAGGAATTTTGAGATTCTGTTCCAGAAACTTGTTCCAGTTCCAACTATCTGAGCTCTCATTGGTCGATTATTGTAGTCTGCTTGCTTGTCTGCGCATGCGCTATATAAAATATATAATACATAATAATATTGTTGGTTATAATACATAACCAATGTGATGTTTGATAACCATTCATTAAATGAATTTTTCTCAATAGAAAATTTGAGAGTAATGGAATAAAAGAAAATTACACTTTTCTAGACGGTAGGTTTGTAAAACAGCCTTTCTTCATTCACGCAGCTAGTAAACGACACATTTTAGTGTAAATCAACTTTATATGTGCGCGCCAAAAGCTTGAACCAACGATTTTGAAATGGCGTTCCATGGGAACATTTTGCACTAGTCACGTGATGGAACAATAATTATTTACGATTGGAACTGGAACAATTTACTGTACACAGAACGTACACAATGATATTGTCAGTTCCACATAATTTATTTGAGCCAAACTATAGTTTCAATGCACTTGGGGCATCATAATCTTTGGTCTAACAAAAAATACCACTGATTATGATGCATTAAGTGAAAACTTTAGGTCAAATAAATTGTGTGGAACTGACTATATCGCTTTTATTTTACTTGAGGCATGATCATTAAACCATGAATACCACTGATCATCATCAGATGATGCATTAGGTGCATTGAAACTTTGGCTCAAATAAATTATGTGGAACTGACAATATCGCTCTTATTCCACCATTCCACCTTGATAGTTTATTCTATCAGGAAAAGATTTTAATGAAAACTTTCCTTCAATTAATATGAGAATATCCATACTTTATCAGTAGACATTTCTATCCACTCCCTCCAACACACAGACCAGAAGTCTTGTAGGGGATTTCCTTAGATATTTTATTTGAAATGGTAAAACTCATTCTTTCATGTACATTCTGGGAAATAAATTGATTTGAGTCTATAAAATGGTTTCAACAGTTTCAACGTGAATTTCGTGATAATATAGATTTCACACAGACTTGTAGGGGATTTCCTTAGATATTTTATTTGAAATGGTTAACCTCTTTCTTTCATGTACATTCTTGGAAATAAATTGATTTCGGCCTATAAAATGGTTTCAACAGGTTTAACGTTAATTTCGTGATATTTACTGAATAGCTGATGTTACCTTTTGGTAGTCGACATCCTTGAATATATACTAGGATATTCGATATTCGACTGAAATTGATCATGGTGGTTACCTTTTGGTAGTCGACATCCTTGAATATATACTGAAATAATCGATATGCGACTGAGATTGATGATGGTGATTACCTTTTGGTAGTCGACATACTTGAATATATACTGAAATATTCGATATTTGACTGAGATTGATGATGGTGGTTACCTTTTGGTAGTCGACATCTTTGAATATATACTGGTATATTCGATATTCGACTGAAATTGATCATGGTGGTTACCTTTTGGTAGTCGACATCCTTGAATATATAGCTGAAATATTCGATATTCGACTGAAATTGATCATGGTGGTTACCTTTTGGTAGTCGACATCCTTGAATATACAACTGAAATATTCGATATTTGACTGATTGATGATGGTGGTTACCTTTTGGTAGTCGACATCCTTGAAGAGCATGATGAAGTAGGTGAGGGCGTCGGCCTCGGCTTGCGATGGGTCGACATGACGTGACTTGTAGTTGCCGGTGTGACTGGCCACATAGGAGTGCGAGCCATCCAGCAGCACGAGGCTCACCTGTTCGCCGGCCTTCTCCAGCTGCAGACCCATCTCGAACGCCACACACGCGCCGAACGAGTAGCCGCACAGTGTGTAGGGGCCTTGCTTCTGCTTGGACTTGATTTGCTGCAACACGACACACAAGTGTGGTTAGATAGTTGAGAGATGAACATAGATGTGATATGAAAACGGAAATGAACTTCATACCACCTTCGAATAATAGAATCATGGTTAAAGAATACACTATAGTCCGTGCAAATCTAGTTAGAGTAGCCGCACAGTGTGTACGGTTTTTCCAATATTAATATAACTAAATTACCTGTATAAATGCAAATATCTATCCCACAAATTGTATTTTATAGAAGCCTACAGTAAAGTATATAATAATATGATTACTTTATAAAATCATTTATTCGGACAATAAAGAGTGTTTGAAAAATAACTCCCTAGTTTTAGGTATACATTAATGGAAAACTACATCAACAAGTACATACAATGAAAGAGAGAAGCTTCAAGTTTTGTTTAAAATCAGTACACTTCAATATGGGATCCATTCCTTGCCCTGCACACGTCGAGACGATATTCAAGTTTTCGCCATTTATTCACCAACATATCAGGTGTAACTGTCCCAACCACCGTGATGATTCTTTCACGTAAATGATTTTTCGCCACACTTGGATGTAATGAGCTGGTTTACGTGCGTCATATGGAGGCCGAAAGTGATTGTTTTCCGACCAGGCCGGTAAAACTTTACAGCCCTAGGGCTGTAAAATGACCTTGAATAACAGCTGATCGTGTCCGATCTCACAAAAATCATGGAGAGATAATCTCATAATGACTGTAATAATCTATATAATTATGTATCGTGAATCGCGGTATTATGTCTATAATAATATATTTTATAAATTACTGTTTCATAATTTAATATTTATTATTGTGTTTTTGATATCAAACAATAGAATACGATGATATATCCATAGCCTCAACAATATAATGTTGGCTACATTGTCCATTGTCAGAAAGGTACGTATCGCAAGTCTTTAAAAGTGAAGAATCGAATTTGAAATCAAAGTACAATAATTGTATCGATATTTAAAAGTGAGGTAGAGTAATAATTGTTTCTTTTTTATTATCGAATTCCACTTCTTAATGCAATACAATCAACAATAATAATAGGAAAATACAGCAGAGATCTAAAGTTTAAGATAAGCCTACTGGTGAAACTCAGCCTTGACTAAAAATTCCTAGTAATTTTTCCGTAATTCATTATTAAAACTTTTAGATAATTTTTCTTCAATATCAAACCATATAGAGAAAACATTAGGCCCACTCAAGATTGAATCTTCGAATGTTTTCTCTATGATTTAACTATTTTCAGAGCAATATTTTGTTGTGAAAATGCCGGCAAACCGGCTTAAAGTTTGCCGCTATAGGCTACACTATATTATAGTAGCCTACATACGTTACCTGACTTACAGGCCAGTTCGATCAAAAGGAGCAATGGCCGAGAGTGTAAAGGCGTGTACTCAAAAGCTCTTAGCTCAGTGAATTACAAACATGATCTAGGTTCGAACCTCGGTCAGTGACATTTTTTTTTGTCGATGAATTCGACTTTTATTAGCTATTTTTTATATTAGTTACCGTAATTTAAATTTCAATCAATTTTTTAGATATATTTTGAGACAAAACTGTGAAATATGCAATTATATTAATTTTTTAATCACATTATTCACAATAGTAATGAAAATTCTATTCATCCATCTATCCATGAGATATTGCACCAGGCGCAAAGCGCGAGCTATAAAAATTCAAACAATTATTCGAAATATTAATAGTATAAAAATATTGTCACTATTGTAAATCATTAATTAGTAATATTGAAATTAATTGACAGTGAAAGTTGTCATAACCAAGATTCAAACTATCAAAATAGGCTGTTTGAATTTTATTTATTTTTTAATTTCTCATATATTGGGAAGTTTTTTTTTGGTGTGGCGAAAAATAGCGTTCGCACCATGGGCAAAAATGTATTTCCGGCTCTCAATCTTTTCTAGTCCTCGGCCTACGGCCTCGGACTTAAAAACCGATTTCGAGCCGGAAATATCTCATTTTCGGCCCTAGGTGCGAAATATACTATTACGGATTTTTCCACTGTACACAACATTTTTCATGTGTCCCCAAAAGAAAACGTCCAGAGGAGTTAAGTCCAGGCTTCGTGGTGGCAAGCAATTGGGCCAGCTCTCCCTATCCACCTTCCCGGAAAGCCCGAACTCAACTGTTCCCTGGCGCCGTCTCAAGGTCAAGCAGATCTGCTAACTGCAGGGGGACAAAACTTGGACAGTAGTTGCTGAATCAAACACCACAAACTACAATAGTGTATATCACTTTTTACAGATTATATGACGTGATAAAAATAGGGAGTTCTTTTCCAAACAACCTGTACTCTTTGCATTAGTAGATTAGAGTCTACATTAACACTTGATTACTTTCATTGGGTCATCAAGTTCAATTAACAAAGAAAACTTCAATTTTTCATAAACGATCTACTAGTCTGCAATCTCATTTCCAGTAGTTACAGACTATGTAAAATATGCCAGTTGAGACAACAAACTGACCTGGATGTAGAATGCTGATAGGTCTTGGATGGACTTGAGTGGGGCGTCCTTGGTGCACTGCAGGCCCCAGACAGGCCTTGGGATCTGGGCGGCCACATTCCTGAGAGCGGTGACAAAGCCTTCGATCGGGTGGACGATGAACACTGGCTCACCAGTGCTGGCCTTAGACGGCATCTGCACGATGATCTGTTTCGGTACCAATTCCTTGTCGCCAACGTTCTCGAACTGAACCTATAAACAAAACAAATATGATTAAAACTCAATGGAAATAAGAATTTTCCTGATTCAATACAAGCACAGGATCAGCTGAGAGAACAACGCAAACTCATACGATTATGTTATGTTTGAAGGGACAGATTCACTGATCCAAAAATTCAAAGAACCCCACACGTCAACCGAAGCTTATTGTGTGTCCCAAGTACGTTACTTGGGCAAACCAATACCTGTGACCTCTACAAGATCCAAGAGTTTTTCCCTATACTAACATCCCATTCATCACCTGGTTGCTTGCAGCCAAACAGAGCTCTTCTTCTTGCCACTAGTCTCTCGCAATCCAGTGTGATATGCTAAGCAGTCTCTTCAGACTGAATGGTCCTCGTGACCTTCGTTATTTCCACTCCTGGCCTTCTTTGTAGATCCTTCCGCTGAGAAAGGGGTCGCCAAATTACCAATAGGGCACCGTCGACTCAGGCCCACATTTGTGCCTGGAGTTTCACCCATCTCTGGTCTCTTGGGCTACCGATAACGCAGCTGAATCACTTGGAGGAAGCTTTGTTTGGTTGGGCTTTTATCGTTGCGTAAACTATGTATCACAAATTGAATGAATTTGTTTTACTTAATAAAATTGTAATTGATTGATTAAAAAATCACTATAGGCTTTGACCATCCTCGATAAATTAAGAATCTTATTGTAAAATTGCAAGTTAATCAGTTTAGTTATTCACGTTTATTCAGACATAATGACGCGTCAATCGTGAATAATCGTGTACTCCGAACATAAGCCAATACTTTTCTTCATAATATTATCAGTCAAAATAGAGATTATAGATATATTGTGATAAAGAAATCGCTGTAATCGTGTACTCCGAACATAAGCCAATTCTTTTCTCCATAATATTGTCAGTAAAAATAAAGATTATAGACATATTGTGATAGAGAAATCACTGTTATATAAACGCCTACCAGTTCATAACAACCATATTTCAATTAGAGAATCTCCCATTTATTGTTTAGATATTAGTAGAAAATTGCTTACATAAGTTATTTGGTACAGGCATCGTCCCTACATCAACTGCTAGTTGTGTGTAAGTTATAATTTACAAATGCTAATAATGATAAATTGTAATGATAATATTATATGTATATTTATTTAATTGATCATTGAATGAGAAATAATGCTGACCTCGACATTTCCGTTGGTGGCGGGTGCAGCGGCGGCGGGTGCGGGGGCATCACTGGCTCCACCGGAGGCGAGCTCCTGGAGGCGACCAAAGGTGAGGCCTCGGATCTCCTGGGCACTCAGCACCAGGTCGTAGCTGCGCTCCAGTGTCTGTTTGATTTCGGCGCCCATCAGCGAGTCCATGCCAAGGTCGGCCAGTGTCGACGAGCCGCTCACTGTCTTTGTGTCCTTAATACCTGCAATCACACAATAGCCATACATTGGTTACCTATGCTACGATACTAGGCTAGAACACATAAGATTAACATCATTATTCACTGTACAACAAGTACCAGAATCACTTCAATCATACATAGTTCATCAAGACAAATCCTTTCGTGAACTATTTTAACGACACTACAGTCTAATATCTTTGAATATTAGTTATTGAAACTAGTACTCAACACTCAGTGTTGAAAATGGATTCTCAAAATCCGAAAGCGCTCCACAGTGAGTACTAGTTTTAATAACTGATATTCGAAGATATTAATTATACTGTAGTGTCGTTAAAGTAGTTCAGAAAAGGATTATTACTTGCAGTTCGTCATGGAAAATGAAATAGATGAGAAGACAAATTCATTATATTTCCAAAGATCAATCTACTTTGTACAGTTAAAATCCAGACTAGAGCTATACACAAATATAGATTGATAATTAATTATTATTAAACGAAAAGTCCCACTTGAATTACTTATTATTGATTAATTACCATCTACTTTGTGAAGTTAAAATCCAGACTAGATCTACACACTAATTGATAATTAATTATTATCAAACGAGAATCCCAATTAAATGCTGTAAATCACCCCGAAGACTTCTGCTACTGCAAATATTGACAACAGGGTAAATAGCTAGATGGAAATACATTTCTGGATATAAATTAAGAAAAGATTCAAAATAATGAGTAATAATTAGGCTACATCCAGTCTATCAACAATATATTTATATCTAACATATTGTCTACAAGAGCAATAGGCAACTCATACGAAAGTTTCATATACATGTTCATATAAATCATTCTAAAAAAGTGTCTACATATTCTAATATTATAGAGGAGGGAGGATCACAATAAAATCGTTGAAATATTTTAAAGCAGTTTTCAACTAAATGCATGAAATATCTGACAGCCAATATCTCAAAACAAAAAAGTATGTTCTACTGACCTAGAATGTTGGCAACAGCGTCAGTAAGACTGACTTGGTTGGCATCGCCACCTCCGCGCCTCTTCTCGGCGAGCACCATGGAGGCGAGGACAGGGTGCGGCTGCTGCAGGAAGGTGTCGATGGTGGCCAGACAGGAGGCCATGCGCTGCGGCAGAGTGCCGCCGACCACTGTCTCGTTGTCGCCCATGGTCTCTAGGATGAGACCGACGTCACCGATGGCGCCCCACTGGATGGCCACGCCGGGCAGGCCTGTCGCTTGGCGGGCCTCGCAGATGCGCTCCATCGCCGAGTTGGCCAGACCATAGTTCACCTGGCCGGCGTTACCGCGACCGCACGACACCGACGAGAAGGCCACGAAGTAGTCCAGCTCGGGGCACAGTTTGCGGGAGGCCACGTCTAGGTTCTTGGTACCGTCCACCTGGAAACGATCGAAAGATGGTTAAATATGTAAGTCAATAGTGATTGTAATGTACTGGTCCACCTGGAAGTAATACGTAGTACGAGAGTCATTTTTTCAACCTCCGATCACATCATAAGAAAGACATGCAGTAGGGGGGGGGGGTGATTTCCACATAGCAGAAAAGCTTGTCATCCCCAGCAGACGCCCTGTGATCAATGCGGTCAGATCGTTAATCGTTATCGAATTATAGACCCCAAAACATGGCCGCCTTAATTGAGCCTTCAAGCTAAAGGAAGAAAGTCCAGGATAAATTCAACTAAGAATTATTCAAGTTAACGCAGGGAAAGTTATGAGAGATGATATTGTTAGTGATTGGTGTCGGAAAATTAAAGACGTCAGTTGAAATGACTTCCGGAATAGTTGTGATCCATGACAACTCGGCCACACAGTGCTGGTGCAACCAGATGGCTTCTCTAGAGAATCAAATCGGATAGTATCGATCACCCACTATACAAACCCGACTTGGCCACGAGTAACTTATACCTTTTCCTCAAACTGAGGACATGACTTTGAGGGCAGAGCTTCCATACTATCGAGGAGCCAACAATGTTATTGCCCACTTGAACTCATTTGGCGGCAGAATTTTATGAAGAGGGTGTTGGTAGGCTGGTCTACTGGTATGACAAATAATACCTCAACCTCCACTGCTATTATGTTGAAGAATAATCGTAAGTGTAAGTAGCCTTTGTTGAACAAATTATTCATTTACATACATTCGTATTTTATTCATGACCATCGGAGGTTGTAAAAGATGGCCCTCGTAAGTTGATATTGTCAAAACAACTGGTTTATTAAAACAATATTTGAAATACTAGTTTCAGTTGTTACACTATAATCAATCTCTAGTAAACTGGCGTCTGTTGTCAATATTATTGTTACATTTTTCTCGTACCTTAGGTTTGCAAACGGTGGCGAAGTCAGCCGGAGTCTGGTTCTCCATGAAGGCGTCACGCAGAACGACGGCAAGATTGAAAATACCACCGACAGGTCCGAGCTTCTTGGCTTCGGCGATCAGTTGTTCGGCGCCCTTGAGGCTGGTGACGTCAGCTGTCGACACGACAACCTGCACCTTGGAGTCCTGCCACCTGCGCACACACAGCGCCTGGTAGCCGCTCTTGATACCGCTTCGTGACGTCAGCACCAGTTTGGTGGCGCCGCGCTTCACCATCCAGTCGGCCAGCTCCAGACCGAAACCTCCCAGACCACCTATTACACAAGTTCACTCATTATTCATATTCATATTTATTTACTTGTCATGAACAATCATTTATTTATACTAAACAAAGATATTTTTCATTATTTTTTCCGTTTAATAGTTTACTACCTTGCTATTTTTGTGAATCAACAGTGTTGATACAATGACATAATAGTATCTTACGTAACAAGGACGGGAAGGGGCTTTTTGCAGGCGAGAATGAAGTTTCTAGAATGAAGAGACTAGAATTTCAATCGAGCACTGCAAAAAAAATTTACGTTCAAGTAGCGTATACTATTTTTTGTCATAATAATCTAAATAAGAATAATTGAGAAATATAAAACATCACCTGCTTGTGCTGAAGTTAATACATGCATTATATAAACATAACCTAGTTTAGAAATTCTGAATCAGGAATTTTGTGGAAGTTGACAAAACTTCCACCTTGAGCGCTGAAGGTTGTTTTTTAGCAGTTTTGCTGTTATTATTTCGGAGCTAGGAAACATACCACTATCTCCGTGAACAAAAACGTAGTGTATTCTCGTAAAACGTAGTGCTGACGTGTGACGTCAGCACACGTAGTGCTCCTACACCAATGAAAACACTAGCTGATATAGATCAACTGAAATCAACGAATTTTTATTGGTGTAGAAGCCCTACCTGTGCTAACGTCACACAAATGCACTACTGCTTTGTTTACGGAGGTAGTGAACATACTCGACTGTAAAGAAAACATATGGTTTCATTACAATAGAGTATGCTGTAATGAGAATCATATGTTTATTTGTTCTGCAAACAGCTGTTTACCGGATTGATTTCATGCATGGAAAACAGCTGAAATTGAATGACTATGACAAAAAGTAATTTTAAGAAGAATAGTCAACTTTATGCGTTAGAAAATTGAAGTTTTGTGATTCTGAATCAACTCACCGACAAGGATGTAAGATTTGTCAGGGTTCATGTATGTCCTTGGGATAGCGTTGACTGGTTTTGGCTTAGGGACGATCTTCTTTTCCTTCTCTTCGTCTCTGACCCTCAGTACGACCTTACCGATGTGCTTTCCAGATCCCATGAACCTATATCCAAATAGAATCAATAATGTTGGTTCAATGTACTCAAATTATTTATAATCAATCAAGGAATTATTGCATCCACATCACTATCACCACATCATTAAACTCACTGACATTTGATACAGATGGCAAATGTTAAACTATGATGCTTAAACACATATCAGGAAACAATTTCTTATTTTACATTATTTTATAATTCATTTCATCGGTCGGTTGTGTATTTTTAATTATTGGTGTTGTGTGGCAGAGAGGACCTGGAGTCCTAACTCCGCCCTAATAAAAGGAAATAATCAATCAATCATTTCAAAAAGAAAAATATTGACTAGAAATTTCGAGAGTTCTTTATATTTTATTCAATATTGCTGATGAGTTATCACAATATCTGAGTGGCTAAACGATTAAAGTGAAGATCAGAAGTTCTGTTAACAACGATGTTTGTAATGAGTGGAGAAACTCAAAATCTATACATCTCACAGTTTATTTTTAAATGAAATCATTTAACAGGTAAAATCAAAACATGCCCTTATTATTAAAGCGTGAAGTTTTTATTGTTAAGATATTGAGGAGCAAAAAACCATGACCTTTGGTCAAAAATACCATAACCTTCATCTGGAAATTTTGTATTGGGAAGATAATTAACGTGTAACAACAGAAATCAGTGGAATTTGATGTGATGTCCTCAGTTAACAGCTTAGTCTTCATAGTACATAAATTTACTACGTTAGATGTATGGATTATAACGGAAATATATGAAATTGATTATTATCATGAAAATTAAAACACTTCACTTATATGGGCTACTTTTGTACAAATTAATAAAAACAATATAAAAACCTTGTAGTACCCATAAATAAGCATATGTTCATATTATATAGTATCAACTTGTTTATTTATTTTCAACTTGAAAATGACCTAAGTTAGGGTCGAAACTAGTCGTTGAAATATTTCATAGTTTTTAATAATAAAGGGTACTACAAGGTTTTATATTGTTTTTATCAATTTATCATGAACATATGATTAGGTTGAAGTCGAGTTAAGCAGTATTGAGTATTGCATTTTATAATAGTTGTGTAATTTCGGAAAATACATTTGAATTTGGAATTTGATCTGACCTGAAAGCCTGCTCAACCTGGGCCTCTGCGAAGACAGTGGCTGGGAGTGGGCGAATGGCGCCGTTCTTGATTCCCTCGGTGACCAGTTTGACGACGGCCTTCTTGTCTTCGTTGTCGCTGCCCGCGTCGAACAGAGCGTCCAGCAGGATTCCGTGGAAGGTCGTGTTCTTCAGGAAGAACGCCATTCCTACGCAAACACACAGTCAATATAACGATCCAGCATCAACACAGATTTCTATCAAAATAGTTCACACTCTGTCCAAAATAAGTTCAAGTCACTTCCTGAATGAACAGAGTGCACGATAAAAATTTGGCATTTCCTGTTCAGAGCCACGATCAAAAAAGATCCACTCATTTCCTTTGCAAACCCAGTTTTAATTGTAATGGATGAATAGAGTTCACAGAATGAAACCATAGATAATCAATAGCATAAGTAGATATCCCATGGTATAGGACGTTTATGTCGCAGCTTTTACTGTTATCTCAGACCAATTACTGTCGATTATTGTCGATCTTTACTGTTTTGTTGGGGTGAGAGTGTATGAATGGCTCAATATGAGAGACTACCAGCGTCACTCAGCGTCACGGGAAAGAACTACGTGGACTGTCGGCTTGGGATAACAGTAAAAGTTGCGACATGAACCACTACCTCCGTTTACGGAGGTAGTGCATAAACGCCCTATACCATGGGTTATCTACTTATGCTATTGTTTCTCTATGATAAAACTAACTTTTGTCATGGGCTTCCAAATAGAGAGCAATTCACATCAAATTCTTATTTGATAGAATGTTTTGAATATGATGGAATAATAGAATGTCTGGAATAGCATCATTGGAGCTAAACTATTGATATTGTAAAATATTGAAGAAGTTATCAATGAAATATTTGGAGCTCAGTGTGGGTATAGAATTATTGAGTTACAGAACCATTTAGAACTAAGTATCGTTGATTGAGGTTATCAGATTATAGAGAATTTAAATAATCAAAGAATTCAGTTCAAGTTTCAGCCTGAACTATGTAAACGACCCACTGTTCTTTGCACTATATTCCATTTTTTGATGTGTATTTGGTTCTGAGTGAATTAATTATTCCGAACAATCTATTGCTAATTGTTTTGTTCATTCAGTTGTTAGAACAGTTCATTACTATCAATGGTTTGTTTACAATATCAGTATACAACGACTACATAGACCTCAATCTTAAAGAACTAAATTTAGAAAGAGAGGAAGTTTTGAGCTAGCGTGAATATTGTAATGTGTTTGATAGAATAAATATTACTATGAATATAAATACTGTAAAATATGGTTACTTAGAAATGAAATCCTTCCTCATTAATGTGATAATATAACCTTAATCAAAATCTCGATATTTATTAGGATTCTCTTTGTAGCCTGTTAACAATATTGCTTTCTGCTAACAATTATTATGATTCCTGCATTGATTAATCAATAAATGAATTATTAATATAATTATTCAATACTCAATAATGAAAAATATTCGTATCGATTTTTATTGGTGCCACTTATCCCTTTCGGGTGTTCTACCCTCCAACAATAATTGAACTGTCGATTGAGAGTCATATTCGTATCGATTTCTATTGGTGTCCCTTGGTCCCTTAAGGGAGTTCCACCCTCCTACCACGATTGATAAAATTTTTTCAGTCGTGATATCAACGGTTGGTATTTCATAATTCCATATCGAGTGAGGTGTGAGTGAGAGTGTGACTTAAATGCAATATCTAATGCAGATAATGACAGTGTAACTTACCAAGAGCGGTGTTGTTTGAAAGGTCGAGCTTGCCGATCTCGAGGAAGCGACCGTCCTTGGCGAGGCAGCGCACTGAGGCCTGCAGCATCTCGTGGGCGAGTGAGTTGAGCACCAGGTCAACACCACGGCCCTTCGTCTGCTTCATGATGTGCTGCTCGAAGCTGGTGTCACGTGAGTTGGCGATGTTAGCGTCTGTCAACTGTAAATCAAAACATTCAAATTTATTGGATCTGAAACACATTTTACACTTCTCAATATAATACACGACTAGAAAGATCAGAAACCCGAGTTCATAACGAACCCCGAGAAAATCAACACTATCATACTATGTTTTAAAATGTATAACTAAATTATAAAATGAATGCTAATATTTTTGACATATTATAGTTCTTGATACAAATTATTAAGTACCCTTTTAGATTTCGTTTTGTAGATACAACATGTTTTAGCTGAAATGTCATTATTATTATAAAGTACATGCATGTTTTATTATAATTTTTTTCACAACTTATAATTTTAGTTTTGGTTTTGTAGACACAACATGTGACAGCTACAATGTCATTATCAAGTGTCGAATCAAATGATAAGGGAACAAATAAATAGTGTATTTTGAACGCGAACAGTGAATGCGTCCAGGAATAGATTGTGAAAGCTTCTAACGGAAAATCCTCTTTATTCACTAGCTGAATATTTTAATAGCCTATGGATGAGGGAATATTTAACAATTATTTCGAAATATATATTTATATCGCTATTGACATTGGACTTGGAAGCAATATTCGTATTATAGGGCATAGGCCCTTTGAGAAAACACCTACTCATAGGGGACAAAAGTTTTTTGCGAGGCTTCCGGCTGATTTGAGAAGTATTGTTGAAGAAAAACAATTCAAAACAAAACTATATTCTTTTCTCAGTGAGAAGGCTTTCTATAAGGTTGACGAATTCTTGTTAGAGTGCAAAAAAACTATTATCTAAATTTTGCAAATTTAATGAATTGTTGAATGTTATTAGAGTTTTATTTTAAGATTGATATTTTATGTTATGTTATTTATCTATGACGTTTTTCAACTGTATTACATTGTTTTTGTTATACTTTTGTTGAGAATAAAATATTATTATTATTATTATTATTATTATTATAGAATTTAAGGAGCTGAATTGATTATTTTTTGAATCCTCATTTAATTTATGTTTGACGTTTCCAGTTGTATATTGTGTAAAGAAATAAACTTTATTTTATTTCTATTCTATTCTATGATGAATATCAACTTTATAAGGAGCTGGAATTATAGTGAACCTACATTACAAATGATTAAGCAACATTTTAGTTTTGATGTTGTAGACACAACATGTATCAGCTATGGTACCACAATCAAGTGTCGAATCATATGATAAGGGTATGAATGAAAATAGTATAATGGGTATAAATGAATTTACCTCTAGAATGAGTATTCCAAATTAAGGTTCAAAACAGTTTTGGGCAAATGCCTGTTGTTTTACCTGGATTGTATTTGTATATGAATAAATAAATATAAATATCTTCTAGACGATAAATATCAACTTATTATTGTGACAAGTCTTTATCGTGAAGCAGTCTTGAAAAAATTGATTATGATTTGTGACTGTGAATGAAATACCTGTGGGAAAGTTTTCTTGAGGAAGTCCCTCTTCTCCTTGCTGCCGACTGTGGTGTAGACGGTGCAGCCCATGTGGAGTGCGATGGCAATAGCCGCCTGACCCACACCTCCGGTACCGGCGTGGACCAACAGGGATTCACCTGGCTTCATGCGACCACGCACAACCAGGGCGTAGTAGCTCTATAACATTATATCAATATTGAAATCAATTTGGATGTTCAAAATACAATGAAATATCTCCTAAGGTAACATAGATGTAATTGATAAGTTAAAAATACAATGAAATATCTCCTAAGGTAAGTCACTAACTTAACGTTTCATCGGACATATTTACGACTAACAGGCGTACAGTGTTCTGATCTGCAAGAGCACAGAAACTACTACCATTGAAAAAAGATAGCATGATATCTTATATCTATGCTACTGCATACTTGCGTTGGAAGACTGTCACAAACGTTCAGGTTTTTGGCTGTATAGTCGTATCGTACATGAGAAACATTATTCAAGTGCCAAGCCTTGCATGTACAATATGATGTAGCCCAATATGATGATAATTTAACAATAATGCTCAATGATATTCCATTTCTTGAAAATGAAATCTTTTATTTTATGGAATTTGAACCGTCACAAACTAAATCATATAACTCACCAACAAAGTCCAGGAAAGTTTTAAAAATAATTAATCCATGAGCTGACATTGGAGGACGGAATATGGATAAGAGAGGAGTAGTGAGTATTTCAAATACTTTAATCAGCATTTGTACAATGGTACAAATGGTACTGTAGTACTGGTAATGGTATAAAAGGTACAATAGTGCTGATTGTACCATTTCGCTGATTACAGAGACCAAGTGATTGATCTCTTGAAATTAATGACTCAAACAGATCATCAAGCAAAAAAAACCTAGATAGAATTATACCCTCAGAGTAATGTAGGCCTACAATAATACGTTTTTTCAAAGAAGTTCATTTTTCATGGTATTTAATTTGAATTGTTCTCTGAAAAAATACAAAATTGCCATATTTCGTTGTTTATTCCCAATACTAACTACTCCTCTAGATAGTATAGAAACGCTAAATTGTGAAACATATTTAATAATACATTATTTATGGCTCGTTATTATTGGATGTTCGTTGAAGCTTTACTGGATACTAAAAAAAACAAAAAGTATTTAGACTAAATCTATATTTCGAATTAAAACTTTTTGAATTAAGTTTTTTTTTCAAATTTGTGAGGCCCAAACGTATATAGCCTACAGCTGTATTCCTGAACACCAGTGACAGTGAAAGAGATCGATACAGTGAAAATATTATTCTCATACATTCAAATGGGACTATTCATACTCGTTGGGCCGTGCTGAGTGTGAACAGTACAAAAAGAACTCATAGAAATTATATTTTCACTGTGCCGGTCACTTTAACTGTGAATGGTGTGTGGGAATCCAGCTTAAATCGTAACAGAACACAAATCTACATATGTATTTATCACAAAACCTAAATAATTTGAGATTGAATACTGACGGTAGCGTAGACGACTGGAATAGTTGAGGCTTCCTCAAGCGTCCACTTGTCTGGCACCTCCCACAGGAATCCGGGGTCGGCGAGAACGGTGGTGGCCAGACCCTTGGCGGCAATCATACCCATCACCCTGCGGCCCTTAGTGTCCCTTCCGGTGAATTCCAGACCAAGGATACAATCCTGTCAGGCAACAAATTCAACAATGTCAATTATTCAAATGAATGAATAAATAAATAAATTCGACTCAAGTTATAATATTGGACATAGAAATAATAGCTATTCCTCTTCTTCTTGTTTGGCTTTACAACCCAGTACGAGTCACAGCCTCGCTCGATCTTCTCCTCCAAGCATCTCTGTTCAACGCATCCCTGCACTCCAACCTTTGCCGCATCCTGGTCATCCACATCCATTCATCTTAATATATTTTAATTTCCATCCAATAATAACTATTGCATGTAGAAATAATTACAAATTAAGGTGAAATGAAAGAGATTTTGTAAGTTTCACATCATTTATTCAAGCCAAACTATAGTTTCAATGCACTTGAGGCATCATCATCGTCATCATCAACATCATCAGTTAGTAGTCTTTTGGTTTGACCACTGATGATGATACCTCAAGTGCATTGAAACTATAGTTTGGTTTGAATAAATTATGTGGAACTGACAACATCATCTTCATTTCTACTTAATATGGAGAAATTCCACAAAAAGTCTGTTTACAGTGTGAATAATGACAAAATTTGGCAATATTAAATTCAGTGATGAACTGTAAGGGCCAGTCTCCAAACTCGCGATTTAGCTAAGTTCTAGACTTTAAACAGCTGGAGTTGGAAAATTGGCTTTCTGAAACGGGGCGTAGTCGTAGTCATAGTCAAAGTCATGTTTAAATAAAATTTTGAAAAACTAGAAAATTGAACACAAAATAAAATAAAGAAAAAAAAGTGTGAAGTTTCAGATATTTTGAATTATTTAGGAATGTTTCATTCGTCAAGGGAAAACGTTTCCAATATTATAGAAATGAGAAAATTAAGATTTATTTTGCTGCAACTATTCACTGCGACTAAGCCCCGTTTTGGAAAGCCAATTTTCTGACTCCAGCTGTTTAAAGTCTATAACTTAACTAAATCCCAAGCTCGAAAACCGGCCCTAATAAATAAATGTCCATTTTTATTGAACGATCATGTTGAAAATTGAATTTTCCAGGTTAAATTTGTCGGGAAGTAAAATTTTCTCTTTGATAGGCCAAGTATTTGAAGATTTACTATGAAATAATACAAGTCATTTTTCTGATATTTTAGTATTGATAAAAATGAATTCTAATAATTGGCAAAATATGAGTTCTCATTCAAAATACATAAATAATGTAGTTACCTGTCCAGCCAAGTCACCTGGCAGCGCATCTGGGGGCAGTTTTCCTGAAGCCAACATAATGTCACGGAAGTTGAGGGGAGCGTAGTAGACGGTGCACATTTCTTTGTCGGCATGGTTTTCTGGTCTGTTAAAAAACAAAAGAAAATAAGTTGATATGAAAATTAACTGCTATCATTTACTTCTTTTTTCTATAATATATACTATATTATTTACGTGCTCATATAATTACAAAATTAATAATGATTAGTTTCAATTATAGGGATGATTTTTATGACTTTCCATTAATTTAAACTAATATATTTGAAAATACAATATTCCCACATAGATTATATACTATTAATGAAAGCCTGGAATTGAACAGTTTATTCACTGTTTCAGATAATATATAGAGGGTGCATTAATAATTGTACCGTAATGGTGCACATAGACGCTCAATATTATTGTTCAAATACTACCTTCACTACATTACTTATAAGATCGGGCAACAGTGTCTGTGACATGTTCAATACAGTTGTGAGGTCTGATGTTACAAGTGGGTATACTTTAATGCACAAAATTATGTCACCTCTATGGGACGGACACTCAATGTGATATCGCATTGAAAATGTAAAGTAGAAAACACGGGCATTGTTTGTAATATAACCAATCATGAAGACACAAGAGTGTAAGGGCCAAGCTACATGAAACGTTTTTGCACTGACGGTGGATGTGTCAGCAGGACAAGAAGCTCTCCGATCAGTTGATTATCAGCTGATTAGGTTGGCGTTCGGGAATCAGATGATAATCAGCCAATCGGAAAGCTTCTTGTCCTGCCGTGTCATCCGCCGCCAGTGCAAAAACACCTTGTAAAACGCTTCATGTTACTTGGCCCTAATAATAAAGACAATAGTGAGGGAACAATACGGAAAGGGCACAATGAAGACAACAGTAACAATAAGGGATAAGTAACAATACTATGGAAAACTTTGCCAACTATGGAAAAGCTATAAGCAGCTGATTGGGTAACTAGCCTCGATACTATAAATGACAGAAAACTGTGTACTTATATAAACTGTGTAACATAAAAACTGATTAACAACTCTGATGTATTCTCGTACTAAAACTGTGTACCATAACAACTGGAATGTACATACTTGTAGAAAGTGAGCGGTCCCTCGATCCAGCGGAGACTGGCAAGGTCACCTCTGGTGAGCGCGTTGATGTAGGCGTGCTCGACCTGGAGGGAGGCCTCGTCGGAGGGGTTGCTGAGGCGGATGTGTCGGTAGCTGCCCCACACGCCGTTCTTCAGCACGTTGTGAACCAGGTCCTTCTTCAGCTGGGCGGCGTACTGGGGAGCGCTCTGTGAGAACGCTGGTGCCTTCGCGTCTTGGATGAAAACAGTTCTGCAAGCAAAACAATTATGTATGAAATTATTACGTTCAATCATATGGATAACTATAAATAGCTATGTTTGTTAAACACTTATAAAGTTCTCATCCTTATTAAGTCTTTATTTTCTCTCTGTTATAGTTCAGACACTGTGTGACTTGTAAATATTTGAAAAAACGCTCACTTGGAGTATAGAGGAATGCATTTCACTCCAACAAAAGTAAGTGTTTTTTCAAATATTTACTAGTAACACAGTGTCTGAACTATAACAGAGTGATTACATAGTGTTTCGTCATGGAAAGGAACATCAACTTTATTTTCTATCAGGAAATATGAGTGATGGAAGGTTTGAAAGGTAGGCCTACATTTTACTATTCAGAGCAAAAATATGGATACCAAATTACTGAACATGAGTTAATGGAACATAGGCTACTGAATAAAAATACTATTTTTATTGTATAATAAATTTGAACTGTTTATGAGAATATAACTTGATATTATTTATTTATCTATCACATTGTGTACAAATAGGCTACATAACATAAGGAAAGGCACAACAGGCTCTTGCCCAAAACTGTCCCATTTCCAATTTATACTATACTGTCCGAATCAAAGTTTAGGTTATATCACTTTCACTTTTCAAAAGCAATTTACACTCTTCAAAGCTCATAAAACCAGCAAATTTTGAATTGAATGGATATTATTAAAGTCTAAAATTTAAAAAAATCTAGAACAGTAATTATTCTGATTTTTTTTTTATTAAAACTAAAAAAATCTGAGTCAAAACTTCACACACTTTATAGAAAACTACAGCATTTCTATGAGATTTCATCCTCCAATCATACCCCCAAAATCGTGAGAAAATAGCGATTCATTCTCAAATCATACCTTAAATCCGAACTATAGCCTACAAATCCTACAAAAGTATTAAAAAGATTATGTTCATTTAATTTATAAATTAATTTTGATGGAACAGTTAATATAAAATTGGAAAATGAATCATTATTGGAGACTTGAAAAGTAATTGGAAAATAATATTAGAAGGGAAACCGCATTGGAAATAGTTGACTTGGCAGATAATATGATTTCAATCGTGAGTTGTAATGAGGATGTCATTTATTCATTCATCGACGGTAATTAATAGAAAATGAAATCGAACCAACAGGCATTCGACCAAAACTGTACGTATCCCTAATTTGAAATAATATTATCAGTTTATAGTCATAATCAATTCACTCGTAATTTGAAGTCGTATTTAGTGTAATTGTAAAAATAATTACCTGACATTGTTGCCGCCTGGCTCCTGCTTGATGCAGTTCATCATACCGACCATTCCAGTGGTCTCCTCTCCCTGGCACACGAGCAGGTAGTGCTTGCCCTCGTTCTCGCTGGCCTTCAGTGCAGCCTTCAGATCTTCAACCCACTCAAAGTTCTTCTCGGTCACGTTGATCACTGTTGGAGCTGGCTTCTCAACCACCTGCCAGTCAAACAACATTTTCTATCAACATCTTTCAATGTAACATGGATTGAATAAGAATGAGATTGCTTTAGAAAATCTCCAGTTCCAATAAATCAATCAAATCAAGAAGTATATCTCCAAAACTTAGACCCGGTTGCACAAAAGCCATTTTAAGCCAAAGAATTCTAACCGTGATTAATTTCACGAGAACCAATCAGAGAAGGCTTTTTTGGAAAGACGGCTTCTCTAATTGGTTCTCGTGGAATTATTCACGATTAAAATTTAACCGGATTTTGTGCAACCTGCACTTAATCTTATAAGTGAGTGTCATATAATACAATAAACAATGAGTAGTATAATAATCAGCAATAAGGAATAATGACGGTTTAAAACTGAATATACTGATACACGTTTGTTCAAAAGATTTATTGTTTTTGAAAATAGCAAAACAATTCATTACTTAATCTATCTATTCCAAATAATTTTTTATTCTAGATTGTTATTCTTTTGTTGTATAGATTAGTACGGATAGTTGAATCAATTACACAATCTTGTTAATCTATTCTGAAGATCATTCTCAACTATGAAAGGAACTAGACTGGGAGAGGAACAACAGGCTTAAAGCCCAAAGCTGTTCCTTTCCCTAATTTGGAAAGAAATCGTCCAAAAATAGGTTATGTTTATCACTTCATAAGTTTTGTCCAATTTTGAGTCCAAAATATAAATAAAGGATTCAAGCGTAACTTTGGAAAAAGAATAAATGAGTAACATACATTTAAACTGCCCATAATTATTTGATTTCAAAGTACAGTATAATCCATACAAGTTTGAACATAACTGGTGTTTTAAAGCGGAAATTCAACACAACAATAAACTAACTCAATCTTAACTCATTAAGTAGTAATACTCGTAAATACGATCATACGGAGCTATGAGTTACATAGTTCTTACATCTTATAGATTACTATTTCTATGATTCTTTGAACTATTTTTTTCTGAGTTTGATGACTATTCTAATTATATTTATTCCCGGTTTCACGCGATCGATTCTGATGTTTTAGAGACGAACCATTCTTCTCTTCAAGCTTGGGCCCGGTTGCACAAAAACCAGTAAAATTTTAACTTCATTAATTTTACGAGAACCAATCAGAGAAAGCCTTTTTTAAAAGACGGCTTCTCTGATTGATTCTCGTGGAATTAATCACGATTGAAATTTAACCGGCTTTTGTGAAACCGGCACCAAGTCTACTAAGGAATCCTCTTCTATTTTCCTCGGTGATTCGCGGTGTTTTCCTTCAACTAATGCCATTCCTCTCTTCAGACTACCGAGGAATCCTCTACTACTTTTTCTTTACATCACAATGTTTTCCTTCAATTGAATCAAAGTGATTGAGTAATATACTGTACTTCAGTAATAAACAGTATATACTATACTAGTGATATACTTCTAAGCACTTGTCAAAGTACTTCTGCAATTCGCAATGTTTTACATGAATTCAAGTAAAGTATTCAATGCGAAAATTACCTTCCTTAGCAGGGACGAAAGTCTTGCTGCCGGCTGGCAGCTTGGCGACGACCTCGAGGCCGGTCTGCTTGATGGCGGCCGGGGCTGGCGAACTGTTCTCGGCGAACAACAGGAAGCCGCCGGGCTTGAGAGCGGCGGCCATGTTGGCGACGACACCGGTGGCGGCGATCTGGTCGCAGGCGACCACCAGGTGGCAGTTCTGGTCGACCGGGCCGGCCGCCGGGTTCTTCTTCACTGTCTTCACGCCGAGTGGCTCCAGTGAGGCGGCCACTTCGTCTGAGTCAGACAGCACCACCATTTCCACCTGCCCATCACATCCATCACATAATAAAGAATTATTAGATAGTCAGATTAGTTATTAGATATCAAGTGTAGTACAGTATTAACCATTAGGAGAGTTTTATGCTAAATTTGACGATTTTCCTAAAATTAAGTAGACATTTGGAGGGAGGGTTAAACGAGTCGAACATCGTACTCAAGAATTTGTCGAAAACCAGAATATACCCACAGTGTCGTAGGAGGCGACTAAAAGGGACCTCCTTTCCAAAGCCCTCCTCCCAAAACCCTTCTTCTCCTTCTTAATATGCTTTGGAATTTTTCATTTCTAGATTGGCTTTGCTTTGTCATTATACTCTGGAATGGATTAATTAAGTTACTTCAAGTAACTGATGAAAATAACTATTGCACCTTTCCTCATGTCAATGAGTCATTGTATTTATACACAATGTGGTAAATAAATTGATACAGATTACAGTCGTGGTAAATAAATTTGGATACAATCCTCTCTATGACTGATTAAGTCATGCTTAATTGTTTATAGCAATGTTTCTGTAAAAAATTATTCTGTTAATATTTATCAACGGTGCAACACCAATTTTAGAGACATAACAGTGGAAAAACACATACATAAGTAGATAAATATTACATTATGAAGTTAATTAAATAGAAGAGATTCAACCTAGTTTAGGTTTGAAAGGAATTCTTGTACACTATAAAAAGCTTTATCAACTAAATATTTTTTCATTTGTTTTTGAAAATCTTCAAATCATCATTACTTTTCAAGATTTGAGGTAGCTTGTTATAAAATTTCCTACCAATATAATCTGGTTTTTGTTCAAATAACCTACTATTGTGACCCATTATATGATAATCTGCTCTGTTTCGCGTATTATACTCATGAACATCTGAATTCTGGATCACACCACTCTTTTTCACATGCATTACAACTTCATATACATACAAAGATGGCACAGTTAATAGACCAAGCTTTTTAAATAAAGGCCTACAAGAGTCTAACCTATTCACTTTCTCTATACATCTGAGTGCCTTCTTTTGAATCTTAAACACTCTGTCCATATTTTGTTGAGATGAATTACCCCATACTAAAATAGCATACCTAATATGAGATAGTATAAGTCCATGGTAAGCAGTTAACAGTAGTTTTTTATCATTCAGCCTAGCAAGCTGCCGCAGGACAAATACCCCAGATGATATCTTATTACATATCCTCTCAATGTAAGGATGCCATGTTAATTTCCTGTCCAATAAAATTCCCAAGAATGCTACTTTCTCTTCTTGGTCTAATTCATTTTCCTCTACAAACACATTTATTTCTCTATCCTCTACTGAATTATATTTACTTTTGAATTGTAGGAATTGACATTTCTTACTATTTATTGTTAATTGCCTTTGCTTCAAGAATTGGACAATTGACTGTACTCCAGTAAAAGCATTTATTTCTAGACTATCTAATAAATAATTGTTAAAGATAAGCGATGTGTCATCAGCAAACAACAGAGCTCTGTGATCTTTTAACTCTTTTGGTAATTGGTTCACATACAACAGAAACAGTAAGGGACCCAGAATTGAGCCTTGAGGTACTCCAGCCTGGACCTCCAGTTTTTGAGATTTAATTTTTACTATTTCATTCCCATCCACCTTGGTAAGCTCAACACACTGGTTTCTACCTATGAGATATGATTCAAACCATTTTAGTTCTATACCATTCACACCTACAGTTTTTAGTATTTCCAATAATATTCTATGGTTCACACAATCAAAAGCTTTGGATAAATCAAGAATATTGCGGCTGCCTTCTCACCTGAATCTATTATATCTATTAGTCTTTCAACAAGGGATACTATTGCAGTCTTAGTAGATTTCCCTTTCTGGAACCCATGCTGTTCATCACATATGAAATTAATTTCTTCCAGGTGCATCAATAACCTATTTAAAACTACTCTTTCAAAAATTTTACTTATTACATTTAGAATACTAATGGGTCTATAATTTTCAACTCTTTCAGAATCACCGCTCTTGAAAATTGGCAAAATTTTTCCTTGTTTCAGATCATCAGGGAAAATACCCTGCTCTAGTGAAGTATTAAGGAGATGCAATAAAGGGTCCAGTAATTCATTTTCACATTCTTTTAAAATTTTGCTTGAGACCCCATCCAATCCTACTGTTTTTTTGTTATTCAAATTTTTTATTATTCTTGACAACTCATCTCTTGATAATGGATGAAATTTAAATACCTTTTCAATTGGCTCAGCATTTAATGTAGTTGTATTATAAGTATTAGTGTTCAGTGACTTTTGGAGATTATATGCAACCTGTTGATAATATTTATTGAAAAAGTTACAAATGTCTATACTATCATCCATATAATTCCATGTTCATCGATTATCCTAGGGACATTAGTAACTGTATCCTTTTGAGCTGCTCTCCTATTTCTATTAATTACCTCCCAAACAGCAGAGTTAAAATTGGTACTAGTTGTTAATATTTCAGCTGTTTTCTTACACTTAGCTTTCCTCACTTCTTTTGCATAGTTTTTCTTTAGACATTTGTATTTGACCTCACTCGGAACATCCCTCACTAATTTAAATTCCTCATAAGCTTCCCTAACAATATTTCTTTGAGTAAGATATCTTCAGTTATCCATTCATCTACTTTGTTTAATTTACTTTTTACTTTGACTTTTTTTATCGGACAGCATACACTAATGTGAAATCTTAGAGTATCAATGAATTGCTTATATTGTAATTTAGGTTACAACTGTTATAAACACTACTCCAATTTTCTTGAAGCAGTTCCTGCTTCAAACAATTATATTTCCTAGCTCATATTGCTGAATTTCTTTCACAAAAGTTTTTTTTCTGCTTGGATTCTGGCCCTGCAACTTAACATCTAAAATTTGATAGTTATGATCTGATAGATCTGAGCTACCTAACCTGACATTACAACCTTCTATATTTGTGAGGATATTATCAATAATTGTCTGTGAAGTTCGAGTTACTCTTGTATATTCGTGGACCTTAATTTCTAAATTATTCATATTAATAATATCTCTAATATCCTCTGTCATTTTATCCTGCCTGGCAAAATCGGTATTGAAATCTCCTACTACTATAACATTTGTGAAACGAGCGGTTGTAATTTCCAAAAGTGTATGGAGCAGCTCACAAAATTTTTGCCAGTCTCCATTTGGTGACCTATAGATACCTAACACTACTACCTCAAATCGATCATCAATTTTTAACCTTAGTCCCGTCACCTCTAAATCCATCTCAACAGAAAATCTCTTAACAAAATCCAGTTCATAAGTTTGGGTATGTTTAGCATTGCTAGTGAATATACATACACCACCACTTCTATGAGCTATTCTACAAAATTCTGATCTCAGTGAATAGCCTGGAATCCTAACTTGATTTATTTCCTTTATTTTTAAGCCATGCTCTGTGAAAATAACAATGTCAGGATCCTCCTGTTTAAGAAATACTTCTAATCTGTCAATTTTGTTGCGAAGATACTGAATATTTTGATGATAAATACTAAAAACCTTACCATCTTGTGCTACTCTATCTCTAGCATTTGTAGCTATTTCCCTTTCCCTGTTTTGAGCCAATTTACTAAAAAATCGTTATTTGTTTTTTTGACTGTTTTTAAACCAGAGGATTGCAAACGGCTTTCAATCAGCTCTGCCAATCTATTACAAAAGATTACTTTGCCAGATCGATTTAGATGCAACCATGATTAGTGAAGTTATGTCTTTTCAGCCTTTCATTTAGAAAACAAATCCCCAGTTGTTTAGAATTCTTATTTTTTAGGCTGTTGATTGTATTATGGATTGATTTGTTTGTCGAATTGATTGCTTCATTTAATTCTGGCCTATCAAACCTATTAGGAATAGTACTTATTATTAAGTTTGTTTTTTTGCTGAGTGGCACAATTTCCTTGATTTTTTCTGTTACTTGAGGAAGATGATTCAAGTTAGGTTCATTTATATTATTTGAGCCACCCAGTACAATTAGATAGTCATTTTCATCAAAGTCTTTAGTTTGTTCCCTAGCTGACTCTACAACTGCATTAATTGATGCACTTGGCTTGAAAAAACATTGGACATCAAATTTATTTTTTAATCTTTTATCAAGGAGATCACTGCAATCACGTCCATGACTGGACGTCAGTAGCAGAACTCTCCCTTTCCTATCTTTATTCCCTCAGCTATATTTTTGGTTGCTGTCTTCAAAACCTCACTGTACGTTTTATTTCGACCATTTTCAGAGCATTTCCCATCATTTAGGTTAGATTCTATTTTTTTGCATTTGGACGGAGGTTCTATCATACATTTAGTATTATCAAATTTAGATTTTAGTTTCTTTATTTCCTCCGACATTAGACTACATTGATTTTTTAGATTTAGTATTTCTTTTTTATGGTCTTCATCTTGTAATTTTATAATCAGTTCCAAAGATTTAATTTCTTCTACCATCCCTAACCTTTCTTCCTCAGACGTTTTTAAAGTTACTTCTAATTGGTTTTTTAAATTAGTGTGGCTACTTTGTAGTTGAGCAACTTTTTCGGCTAAAGTAGTTTGAAGAACTGGGGTTTTGGTTTTGGCGTTTTTGAATTTTGGTTTTGGGAACGCGTAAGTACTCTCGCTATGTTTACATTTCTATTATTAACCTTCGGTGTTTTACTTGAGCTCATCTTCCTATCTAAGAAATTATATTACTTGCAATAATAATAATTGATTTATAAATGATAGGATTTTAATTTGGTTATAATTTTAGTCAAGTAAACTATCTATGTTTATTTTTAAATCTCGAAAACCTAACCTCAAACTAACCTCTAAACGGTGTTTGGCTTTTTAAAATAGAATTAAGAATTAAAATCTAAAACAAAATGATAAAACGTGATCAAGAAACAATTAATAATGAAATAAACACAAAATTTGTACTTATCCGTGACTATTTATAACACAAAATCTTCCAAAACCCAGGAGCGAAATTATGTAGTACTTTCATTCACAACCTCTCAAGGTCAATCCTCATGATTCTATTGAGCAAAAAACGTTTACAAGACGGTACCAAGTAGCCTATACAATCGAGATTCAAAGCTAAGATGAGTTTCATACAACAGATATATTGTGAAGTGAAGAACTACAAGACTCAACCTATTTCGGACTATGTGTAACCTTATCCAAATTTGGGAGACGAGTAGCACAAGGTTACCTTATTTTTTCTCTCCGTATCATTTTGACGATGTACTTATTGTATCAATGAAGCTTCAATCAATTAATAAATAAAAAATAAAGATACTCTGCAACAGTAAGTAAAGTAAAATAAAGATATGCTTACATTTATCACAGAAGTAGCCACTATCTTTTACGTTTTAAGTTTGATATATTGAAAACAGTTTTCATTTGATTAATTGATTTAGATCGTTCAGCGTGTTCACACTATTATTATACTTTTTCTACTTAATTATATGGCAATACAAAATGTTGATGGTTTTTAGGAGTGTTTGAACCATCATTTATGAATGTGTATGAAGATCGTTCCGCCATTATGTTAAAATACATCATCAGACTGATTGAGCAAGGTGTATACCATATCTCAAGGTATGAATTTCAAATCGTTTATGCAGACGATGTCTAAATATCAAAGAGAAACTAATCAAATTATTATTTTATCAAACTAATAATCTAATTATCAATGGTCAAAGATTTGACCATTACTTACTCCGGGAGTTGAAACGTTTCTACTACTAAGTCAATTTTCGGTATATATTTTACATTATTACTAGGGTGCGATAGCAACTACTCATTAGTTACTGCAAGGAACCCCATTGAATTGTTAGTTTCAATGGATGCATTTAGATACAAGAGAACAACAATAATTACCTTGTCAGATTCGTAGGGCACAAATACGTATTGTTCGAGTTTGGGAGCTGCCTGGCTCTGCTGCCTACGGGGGGCAAGAGATGCCTTCATTCCACGCAGCTCAATGCCTCCGGCCTTAATGATGTCTATGTCACGGTACATGTGCACTGGCACACCTACAAACCAACACAAGTTTACAATCTCATGAAAATCAATCTAAGTGCAGAGTTTTATATGATGTTAAGTGCCTTGATGATATCAATGTTACGGTACATGTAAACTGGCACACCCACAACCAAACAATTTTCACATTTTCATGACAATCAATCAAGTGCACAGTGTGAAAGATTATATGCCTATAATGATACACAGTTGAAAGCTGCTCTGTGAGAATTTCCACATTTCACTAATATAAGCGCAGAGCGTGGAAACGTATTAAAATTATACAGAGCAGAACCTTTGAAGATTTAAGTAAATAGGAAATATTCTTATATCAGTATCTAAGAAATGATAAAAGTGTCAAGTTAATGGTTGGTAAAAATGGCAATTTTCAATAATACGTACAAATTATTTTAATCAACTTCCAACTGCACCCAAAAAAGATTAATGAAGTGGATTTTCTAGTTGACAATCACCACCTACATAAATTAATAATAATGAGCTAGCATTTGCATCTCTCAATTAAGTAATAGAGATTTGCGTGATTTAAGTAGATGTTGAGTGATAGAGAAATGATAAACAATGTTCGATACTTGAGTTTAAAAAAGTTATTTAGTGTTGAGTGACAGGGAGGACAGGTTGTAACTGCCTGAAAGGCTTTGTTACCGTTACATTATATATATTTTATTTAGTGATTAAATGAAGCTTGATTGGGATGTAGTCATCACAACTATTTAATGTAATTCAATAACCAACAGTTTTATTGTTTTAAAGTTGTTAGCTGACCATGCCTGAAGGTGAGAACAGAACGAGTAAGTCGCGGTGAAGATCGATGCCATTAAACAGCTTTGCAATGATAACAACTTTTGGCGTCAGTGATATAAATATACACGGTCGATAGTGAGCTCAAATCTACATAATGATCTGACCGTTCTGTTGTACCCATAGGGAAGGGATACATAAAATTGATAGGCTTATTCTGCTGTCATTGCTGGGAACTAATCAGGTAGTGAGTTTGAAATGTGAAATCATGAAGGTTAGAAAATTTATGAACGCATGCAACTGCCATTGCCTGAGAACTAATTTACAGACGGACTAATTTATTCACGGACTAAATTACTGACGAACTAATTTACTGATGAACTAATTTTTTCAACTGGTGCTTACCTGAGCCCTCTGGGAGAGACTCGACGTACTGCATGTGCTTCTTGGGGTCGATGATGACGCGCTGCATGCGAGTTGGCAGATACAGCTCGCGGGTCGACAGACCCAGGATGGAGAACTGCAGCATGGTGTCGATGAAGCTGATCCAGTTGCCGATCCATTCCAGTTTGCCAGACACTCCTGTTCACAGATGTCAACAGTTATTTTTCAAGAATAAAAACTACAACAGAGGACATTATATACGTATCTAATTGTCATAGGATTCATATTCCCTTTCAGAGGTTATCCAAAACAGCCAAGAGTTATGATACATTTGGTATAAAAATTTACAATGAATTACCTACAGATTTAATATTAGAGACAGAAAAGAAATTTAAGACGAGATTATTGAATTGGCTTGTGATAAATCCTTTTATAGTGTTGAAGAGTTCTTTGAGAGTGAAATAATTGTTGCTTAGAGTTAAGAGGTTTCTATTTGTATTTATGTATTGTTCAAAAGTTGTGCTGTAAGGAATATGTTTTGTGCATTCAAATGAATTGTATTACTGTATTTGAAAAATCTAATTGACTTACAGTTTACTTACTGTATTAATTTTAATGTAATTTTGTGTGTAAAGTTGTTGTAAAAACAATAAAATCATATTTATTTATTTATTATGAGGACATTATATATGTGATTTTCATATTTCTTTGGAAAGTATATTTTCATGAAAAAATGAATGATTGACAAATCTAGAGGAAATATTATCAAGTTTCCACTAAATTTCAAATCTTCTAATTCACTTTTGTTTAAAAAAAATGCGTTTTGTTTCAAAACAAATCTTTTATTTAATATGTTCTCACATTTTTTTTCGATAGATTGTCCTAATTTGAAGTTGGCTATAGTAATTCTATGCAAGAGAGTGGGAAAGAATGTTGAATGCTATGAGTAGTTCTCTATTAAGAAAATGAACAGATTATTCAATTATGCAATTGAGACCCATCATAAAATTTTATCAACTTGAAATAAAATAAAAATATTCATCCAGCACCCTTTAAAATAATATATTTAATTTTCGTTACTCGGCTTGAAATTTGGAACATAAACGACTTATACCATGAAATATTTTATTAATTACTTATTAATTCTACATTGTTGAAAGACGATCTGGCGCTTTGCTGAATGATAGACAAGGATAGCAATACCATTGCTAATCTGACACTGCCATTATAATGTGGAACTCACTATAGTTCGTTTCTCCTACTAAACCGTGCTGTCGGACTTAAACTGTATAGATTCTGGATTGAACCTAGATAAAGGGTGAGATGATTCTAGTCTGTACTAACCCTTGTTGTCAGACTCCTTGACTCCGCGGAAGATGCCGGTGTAGTCGTAGCCACGCAGACGAAGCTCCTTGTAGATGTCGGCGGTGTCGAGTGAGATGTTGGCGCTGGCCACACTGGGCGGACTCAGCTCCAGCTGCTCCTTGGCGATGTCCTCGGGCAGGCGCACTTTGCCAGACACGGCCACGGAACCGCCCTCGCACAGCTCAAAGTCACCCGTGCCGTCGAACACGTTGATCAGGAACTTCACTGACCCTAAACACAGGAAAACACAACAAAACTCAAGTAAATTCATAGAAAGTGAGAGACAACTAAAACATAAAATTTGTGCTTTTGTGAGGGCCAAGCCAAACGCTGATTTCCGAACACCAAACCAATCAGAGCGTTTTCTGTCCTGCCGAGCTGTCTGAGAAACGCTTTGTGTGGCTTGGCCCTGAAACCGATGACTAAGTTCCGGTTACACAAAACCCTGCTGAATTAAACCGTGATTACATGCCACAAGAATCAATCAGTGAAGACTTCTTTTCGATTGGTTCTCGTGACATTTGGTCATTATTAAAATTTGATAGGCTTTTGTGCAAATGTGATTAAATGCCACAAGAACTAATTAGTGAAAACTTATTTTCAAAGAAGCCTTCTCTGATTGGTTCTCGTGACATTTAATCATTATTGATTAAAATTTAACAGGCTTTTGTGCAATCGGGCCTCAGACTGAATTCAATGATATTAATTTTTTGATTATACGGTAGTAATCAACTGATCTTATAGTTTTGGTTAAAACTTCATAGTTAAGTTATATTATTGTACTTTGTTACTTGTCTTATTGTTTTCTGTTTGATGTTTGACTTGGCTCAGTATGTATATAATGTATTGGCTCAATAAATTGAATTCGATACTTTGAATAGTCCGTGAGTTATAACATGAACCTTCGACTCGCACCACATGAGACTCTGCATTTTTTTAGGGTGGGGGTAAGTTTGGTCAGTTTTCTCTCGGCAGCCGGTACCCTCACTTCAAGCAATTTCTACATTGGCCGTATGCATGCAGAGTGAAAGGAGAAGATGTGTGAGAGAGACATACCCAACTCTACATCCCTACCAAGCCAGCCACTCTTTTACCGTTTGTGAGGTAGAGGTTCATGTTACAGCTCGTCACCTGTATCATTGAATAAAGTTGAGGAATTGTGCTTATTCCAACTTTGATAGTATGAAAATTCTCAATGTGATTGTAAATTTGAATGAAAGGGTACTAACCTTCCTTGGGCATGATGGTAGCACGGTGGAACTGCACATTCTCTAGGATGACAGGGGTCTCCTCGTAGGAAAGGCCTTGCAGTTTGGCGAATGTTCTCCATACAAGAGTCTACAAATGACGAAAAAATACAAAAATTATTATAGAATTCCAACACTTATGAACGGAAGGTTCCAATCAAGCCAAGGAGAATTAATAATAGCGTGAAATATCTCATTAAGTAGTCAAAATTACTTGATGGGACAGATAGTCGGACATTTCAGAACTTTACAATCGAATGTAAGTATGTACCTTAAGAAGAAGTAGTATTAAAATTATACTAGACAATGTAGTATTTGAAAAATCATCAAATTCAAACAAGATAAGAAGCTGAGTAAAGACAGGTGTGCCTTCTCGGAAACGAGAATAATATTATTGACATCTTCGAATATTTTACTTGGGAGAGTCTACAAATATTTTGTAGTACAAGCCTTGATATCGATAGATATATTATATCAGTATCGAAATATATAGACTATCGATTACCGATTTTACTGTCGATTATCGTTATCTTTTCACCTCAATTACTATAAAGGCTGATTTACATGGTGCCAGTGGCTGGCATGACAGTTTGGATATTGATTGGAAGGTCACTGGCAAGCGGCGACTGGCATGCCAGCTTTAAGCGGTACCCTGTTTGCACGTTGCCAGCTACTGGAACAAGTCAGATGTGTTGGTGTGGTTCCACAGCGAGAGTGGTTTATGTAAAAGTAGTGCAGATCTTGGTTTTTCAAACAAACGACAGAAACGCCACACAGAGTTGCCGTTCAAAAGTGTGTGAGTGGAATATCTATGGTTGTGTGTGAAGAACTTTTGAAAATATGTATCAACGAGTAACAGCGGAAAGAACGAGAAACGTGGATTCGAGAGTGGATGGACAACAAGACTTTGGGGACATCAGAGACAATATTATAAGAGAGCTTCATGCTAATGACCCGCAAGAGTATAAAGCTGTGATGAGGCTGACATGAAGCTGGCGCGCCAGTGGAAAAAGATATTTGTTCTGCTGGAACTGCCAGCTGCTGGCTCGTCCTTGGCTTGCTGGCTTCTCCAGTTACTAGGGTGGCCCGTTTACACAGTGCCAGTTGTTGGCATCCAGTGATTGGTCACCTTAGCTGGCAAGCCAACTGGTACCGTGTAAATCTACCTTAGCTGGCAAGCCAACTGGTACCGTGTAAATCAGCCTTAAGTCTATTTCTAGATCCGATATATTTCAATTGACATTCAAGTGTCAAAACTCACCAAATATCCAGTAGCTGGGAAAAGGACACGTCCATCAATAGCGTGACCAGCCAGGTAAGCATCAGCTTCCTTGCTCAGGTCGATTTCGATCACACATTCTCCAGAGCGAGAGCCTCCCTGCAAAAAAAATATCGAATAAATACATGTTCTCCAGTAAATCAATACTACATAAATTCTTATAATTGAGTACTTGAGTAACTATATAGAACCATTATTAAAATATTATTCTACAGATGGAAATTACTGAGATATAGTAATTTCATCAAATATCCACCAGCCAGCTACTAATCTCTATCCAGAGATTGTCAGTTTGGTGTAAGGGTAAGCATTCCTGACCGGCAATTACGAGGTACTGGGTTCGATTCCCGGGCAGACAGATAATTTTTGAATAGTAGCGCTCATCGAATTTCCATCTAGCTGTTTATCCTGTTGTCAATATTTGCAGTAGCAGAAGTCTCCGGGGTGAATTACAGCATTTAATTTGGATTTTCGTTTAATAATAATAATTAAAATATTATTTGTTGAGAAATACTTGAGGGAAATTAGATAGAACACTCCTCACAAAAGCATCAGTTCTGAAGATACGGTACTTTTTTATAAAGAGCTTCTAACGAAAGAGCTCTTCTAAATAAGTGTATCATTTTCTTAAAAATTCGAATTTACAATCCATTATTTCGACCATAAAACTGTGCATGTATTGATTGAGATTGGAAGGGATTTGAACGTACCTTTCCAGAGAAATCAGCAACACTCCATTCGGTGGAATGGTCCCATTTGATCATGGACTGGATCATTGGAGTTCCGCGGGACACTGGGAACTTGACTGGATTGTACAGCTTGCCTACATTGGGCTGGGTACCGGCATTGAAAGCTCTGAAAAGGCATTTACAAGCTCATAAGCGCTCACTAGGTCTACTTATAACTTGGAAATTATTCGTTTTCAACTATCAATTTAAATGTATTTCCTCTTCAAGGATACAATAATAAATAGATATTTCAAGTGATACAGATGATAAATATGTGAAGAATTATCTTTGGTAAATAAAATGATCAGAAACAAGTAACGTTTGACCACTTGGTATTCCAAAGAATCGCAGAAACGACAAGAGGAATCTACACGATGAGAATCTACACAAAGGGATTCAATATGTAAATTTCTTTTAAATTCATGAATTGAGTTAATTTGTAAGGTTGTGAATCAATCAATGTTTTATTCATGTAGATGTAATTCCTGAAACTAGCTTCCAATTTTCAAACTTTGAATTCAATTAAACATTTTTTAACCATAAGATTTGTTCTACAGATTAAGTATTAATTATCTATCATACAGAGTATAAGTAGGACCTATTAATCAACATCACTATATCATCTGGCCTCTATTCCTATTTCCACTTGAAATCTTACATTTCAATACTGCAAGAAACAAATTTGTTCACAGTCACTAAATTTGGGAGAAATATAGTAGAAGGTATCTTCAGTTTTTCTCACCCGATCTGTTTTTTGTGAAATTAAAATAGATAAATTTTAATTTTTAAGGCTGTGCAAAGGCTAAAAATAAACTTTCTACTGGTGATATTTTTCAAAGTTTTTCGATTTGTATATCATCAAGCTATCAAAATAAAAAAGTTTCCCAAGGAAAAGATTTTTTTCGATCATTACTTTTTGAGATATGAGCGCCTACAGTTTAAATTTTTGGGACAGAACAATTCAAATTCGGTAAGAGATAAAATAATCCATGAGATTTAGAGGATAAATTCTTCATGGTATTGTTGATTTAATAAACCCAAAATTCTCTAAGAATATCAAGTTTTGAGAAAGTTATTCAATTTTTTAAAAATGACCAAAAATAACTTTCAGTTAAGCCTTAATAGTTTAGTAAGTAATTGCCTTCCACTTGGAAACTACTCTATCTGCGCTACCTAAAAAGCATATAGGCTAAAGATATTTTTCATTATCTTCTTTCATATTTTCAATGTTATTCAAATTTGGGAATAAAATATGAATAAAACTATGTTTTTTTGTAGGAATAAAATGAATAAATTTCAATTTGAAAATCGTATAGCAACTCACTTTCCAATGCTGCTAAGCAGGAAGCTGAGGTTGTCGGCGTGGCCGCGCTTGGAGAGGCCGATGTTGACACAGTTGGGGCCCAGAGAGCGCTTGAGGATGGCCTGCAGCAGGCAGTGAGGTGCCACTTCGAACACAACGGCGTTTTCGGGGATGTGCTGGATGGCCTCGTGGAAGAGCACGGGCGACAGAAGGTTGTTGACATGGTAGGCGGGAGAGGAGCTCTGTGCCAGGGCGGTGCCCCAGGCCTCCTCGGGGATCGATGAACTGATCCACCTTGGTGTACGGGGTTTCGGGTTTGGCAGCAGCTACGAACAACATTAATACATCTTGTGAATTACTCCGTATCAACACAATATGATACAGTATCATCTCAACTTGACACACAAAAACATAATTTGAAACAAAACTTCCAAAATGAATGAGAATTGTTCGAAACAATACGAATTACAATAAAATATTCAAATTATTCAATATGGAGTGATCCATGGTGTAATGGATATAGTGCTTGCTTAGCAGCATAGAGGTAACTCTATTTCAAGCTCTATAGTCCATTTTAATATTTTCATAGCAAATCATTCGAAATTGTTTACCTTGAGTTAGGGAGGCTATTTTTGGGTTTTCACATGCTTGACTCCACAGTCAACATATTTTTGTAAGTTAATAAATGAATATAAGGCTGTAAACTTTTCTACGTATCAAATAATCAAATAAATAAGTACATAATGACTATTACTTGGTATCTGCTTTCAAGCTGCATTGATTTGGGTTCTCCAACGAACAATATATCATTTTTTCTATTCAGTTGAATGGTTCACTGACCTTCTTGAGACTGGGTTTTTACCTGTTTTTATCCACATATTTCTGTATGTAGATAAATAAATGAATATAAGGCTGTGAGCTTATCTATGCATCAAATAAATGAATCAATAATGACTGTTACTTGGTATCTGCTTGAGTTTCATTGATGTGGGGTTCTCCAACGAGCAATAATTGTAATTCTATTCAGATAAATGGATCACTGACCTTCTCAAGACTTTATTTTTACTTGTTTTCCTCCACATATTTCAGAATAAAAAATGGATGAATAATTGAATATAAGACTGTGACTTTTTGTATGTATCAAATAGATGAACATCACTATTACTAGGTATTTGCTTCTAAAAGTTTTAAATTCGTTGGTGTAGTTTCTTCAACGAAAAATTGCAGAGTTCTATTCAGAAAAATGGATCACTGACCTTCTCAAGACTGAGCTTCTACCAGTTTTCCAACACATATTTTTTCTGTTTGTGAATAAATATATGAATATAAGAATAGGTCGTTTATCTTCCAAATTTCAAGCCTTTTTTTTGTTAACTCAAGCCGATTACTGTCGACTACGGTCTATTATTACTGTTTTGGCCGGATGACAGTGTAAGAACGACACAGTATGAGAGACTGACTACCTGCGTCACATAGTTGCATGAAAAATAACTACTATGACTCGGCTTGAGTTATCAATGAAAAGGAACATAAACGCACTATACCATGAGATATCTTCTTATGCTATCTTTTCCCTATGATATAAGGTTTCGAGCTTTTCTTTGTATCAAATAAATATAATCGTCTATATAATTATCTATTACTTGTTATTTTCTTTTCAACGTTTAAGCAGCATTAATCTGGGTTCTTCAAGGAACAAGATTGCAATTCTATTCAGGTGAATGGATCACTGACCTTCTCAAGACTGGCCCTGAGCTTGGGTGCGGCGTCGGCGATGTACTTGGAGTGGAAGGCGACTCCGTTGGAGGCGACCTCCTTGGCGAAGATGCCCTCTGACTGCAGCTGCTTCACGAACTCGCTCAGCTGCTTGGGTGGACCGGAGATGGTCACACTGTCGTTGCTGTTGTGACAGGCGGCGATCACCTCGGCTGGCACGCGGGCCTTGGTCTCTTCCCAGGTCAGACCTGTACAAAAAACAAATATTTTTGGTTAAAATTCTAAATTTTCAAATCATTATTCCTGGACCGAAAATAAAGTAACGAAGCAGTGAGTGAATTCATAACCTTAAACTTTAGACAGCATTAACATTTTATCAAAATTTTTGGATAGAAATAGTACAGGATCTGCCTAGTTTTTCCTCTAATGTCATAATTATATTATGATTATAGTGTTTTATACAATAAAAAATTCAAATAAATATTCAGAGACAAATATATATGATATGTTGATAGATACTACGAATATGTTACGCTAGATTTACAACTGGTACGCTAGATTTGGACTGTCGTATAAATTAAAATTGGAACCATTTTCAGTTTAAGCCTTTGGTACTTTTCTGGTAGTTGTGTTATTTGAATGATTGAATAGATATTTTGAATTGAATATTCTTTATTCATTTATAATAAGTACATTATCAAAATGAATACGCTTCAATCTTGCGCTTCTTTTGACCATTATTTAATTATAACGAAGACAATGCCTTTTATGATATCAATTTATTAATGCATTGATGAAAAATAGTTAAAAATTAATTTATCGCCAATAATAATTGAAAATTCAAAATTCTGGATGAACCAACAGGCATTCACCCAAATTTGTAATATTGTAAAATTCTATCTAATATAAAGAATAATTTTACATAAAACATTCAGAAGGAAGTTGTTTTTTAACGTTGATTTCTGAAGGATAAAGTTAATTTTATTTATGTACAATACAACTGATACTGATGTAATAACATTGGTAGATATAATAATAAGGTAGTCCTTGAGCTATTTCTCTTCCAAATTCATAGACACAGTCCGAGATAAGGTTAGAATTTCACGTGTAGGTACAATTCCAATACAATTTTAGTACAAAATAAACATAATTTTATTTTAGTTGAACTGAATGATAAAAAATGAACTAACCGACAGCAGCCATGGCTCCAGCTGGGAGTTTGGACTCAAGGATGCTGCGACCTCTCCAGAAGGCGGCCAACACGGTCTGTTCGGCGGTGAAAGTGCCATCAGCGTAGGCGCAACCCAACTCACCCACAGAGTGACCGACAATGCCGTCAGGGTGGATGCCAACGTAGTTCAAAACATCGACCAGAGCCACCTACAACAGACGTAAATCATTATGATCTTGCTCGATAATACAAAAATAAGGAATACATGTCTATCTATCTAAATTTAATCAATCTGAAAACAAAACTATAGTCCTGTAATTGTCGATAACATTTTTCCAATTAACCAATAGATGAATTGTAGATTGAAGTATTGCAATACTGAAGCAGTCTTCATGTTGTGGGATAAAATGATAGCCTAAGCAAATAGAAAATAGAGATGGGAGTTACAGAGATATTGCCTATTACTGAGTTTACCCTGTTGTCAATATTTGCAGTAGCAGAAGTCTTCGGGGTGAATTACAGAGTTTAATTTGGATTTTCGTTTGATAATAATAATAATTAATAATAATAAATAGAGAATATTTTTTAAAATGTATGAATTCAGGGCTACTTTCTTTTTTTATAACCTGACGATGGTGTGATCACCGAAGCTAGTAGTTACGTTACAATTTATATTCTTGTTTTTAATATTTTATTAATTTAATTTTTAATATTTTATTAATTTAGTTTTTAATATTTTATTAATTTAAGGGTAAGTTACTATAATTTTATTTTATAAATAGAGAATATTTGAAAGCAACAAGTATTGTTTGAGGAGGAATATATCATGTATTTTTCAAACACCCAATATGAGAACTGATATGTACAAGCATGTAGTACAAAAAATGCAGATTACTTTGTGAATATTACAGACAATTAATTACTTTATTAACATCAGGCCAAATATAAGTAATGATAATGTACTGTTTCAACTGGCTTTGAAGTAAATGATTGTTTTTATTGATCGATGTGGATATTGAAGTTTCAAATATGTTTCATGGGTCTAAAAATATTTTTTTATTCAAAACTTTAATATTTGGAGAAATTATAAGACTACTCTCCATTTGGACTCTATTCAACACACGTCTGTGAGAATAATTCATGGTTGTATAAATACAAGTTCCCTACATGTTTTTCAAGATCCCATATTATATGCATATCACCATACTGTCATACTGTCAGACACTGATAGTCTCTCATATTGTGCCGTTCATACACTCTCACCCCAACAAAACATTAAAAATCGACAGTAATCGGCTTGAGATAACAGTGAAAGTTGCGACATAAACGCCCTATACCATGGCATATCTACTTATTGTTTCTCTATGGTACTAGTTACTACATTCTTGTTTTTCTTCAATCTACCCACTGTTTTTCAATGAAATTCATTCATATTAGATCATAATTGAAAGAGTACCTGGATAGCAGCAATGGACACGAACGAGTTGAGGACGTTGGTGAAGGTGGAGTCATCTCCCTTGAGGATGATGTTGAGGAGGTCGAGTCCCTCAGGGCGCAGTGCGTCTGCGCACTTCTTGATGGCCTTCTCGAATGGCTCGAGCACCATCAGGTCGCGGCCCATACCGGCCCACTGGCTGCCCATGCCCGAGAACACGAACCACACTGGCTTCTTGTCTCCGTTGAACACCTGAACACACACAAAAAATGGAGAAATGAATATCAGATTATTCAATTTATAAAAGTATTACCTTGTTTTGTAAATTGAGAAATAGGCTGTAAAGATAGGCTATATTAATTATAGATTATTCTATCACTGTAGAATAATTCTATAGATCATTCAATTAATAATATTATTACCTTGTTTTGTAAATTGAGAAATAGGTTGTATAGACTATATTATATTATAGCTTATTCAATAGATTATTCTATTGTATCACTGTAGAATAATCCTATAGATTATTCAATTTATAATATTATTACCTTGTTTTGTAGATTGAGAAATAGGCTGTATATATAGGCTATATAGAAATAGAAATGTAAATTTATTTTTTATGAATGATGTAGAACCACACTGTGAACCAGTGTGAACTCTTGTCTCCGTTGAACACATTTACAAACAAAACAACAAATGATGTTCACATTTATTTCAATCGGGCTACTTGAATTATTGTTTTATTACATAGAGTTACTAGTACCATTTTTATTTTCTTTGAGACTAAGAAAATAATTGTAGCTAAAATTAATAGTACCTAGTACTCAGCATAACTTCAATTATTACTAGAACCCTTTTTATTTTATCTGAGACACGACTAGTTCAATGTATCCTATTCATCCCATTATCTGGTGTCAGAAAATAAGTTTAACTTTTTGGACTATAGTGTATAAATCAAAATTCGGGGAAGGAACAGTTTTAAGCTGTGCCTGTTGGTCCTTCCCCGATCATTTTAATGAATTGTGTTCTGTGTAGCATTAAATAAAGAAAAATAAGAAAAATTTATTATACTTTATCCTCTATTCATACAAAAAATATGTTCAAAAACTGACGTGTACCAGATAATATTTGAGAATCCAAGGTAAGGAAATTACTTTCATCACTATAAGCATTGATAATACGAGATGTGAGCTGAATCTCTCACGTCAAGGAATACTAGAAACATAAGATTGAAATAATTTTAGAAACTATTTGGAATGCACACTTAATCTGGGGAGTGGAGTGGAATGCACATGCATATGTACATGACTTGAAACTAATTCGTGAAACAGAAGAACAAGGAAGCATGGATTGATTTGAAATAAGAAGTACAATGATAGTTTGTTTACTATTTGGATGATATATCGAAACTTATTTATCTAGTTGTTTTAGAAACTATTCGTTTACCTCGATTTCACGTTGTGGCTTGTCGCCGAGAAGAGCGTATCCACGGTAACCGTGTCCTGGAATGTTGGAGCTGTGGATGTTGTTGAACAGAGCGAACAATTCGTCGTCCTTTGGCAGAGTTTCCAGCTGAGAATAGAACGAACAATCAGCTTTCATCCCATTTTCAAGATTTCAAAAGATAGAGTTTCTATTACTTCTTTTGTACAATGTAGAGAAGAGAACTATATAGATGAAAAAATTGCACTTACAGAATTAAGAGGTGTAATCTGAGGATCAAAGGATCAAATTGTTAAATAAACACAAGGATTGAATTGAATGAAAAAGACTGAGAAATTGTCAAAAAACCACTGATTTATTGATAATTAGAAAGATCGGTTTCGGTTATTACACCATTGTCTAACTCTGATAAACAATCAGAGAGTTTATCAGAGATTGACAATGGTGTAATAACCGAAACCGGTCTTTCTAATTATCAATAAATCAGTTGTTTTTTGACAATTTCTCAGTCTTTTACATTCAATATGAATAATTACCACAATATCAACTTCTCAACTACACAAAAAGGATTGAATTGTTTGATGATCACAAAACATGTTTCTCTCTTATTGAGGATTAATTTAAATTTACAATATCAAGTGTAATACAATTCGGAAAATATTCAGTTTTGCTTGCTATGTGAAATATAATAGATTGACTTCAATACTATAGTAATTATTCCACTTGCGAAACAAATTCATTGATAGAAACTGTGTCACATATTGTATTTAAATCTGATAATTGAGAGTACTTCTCTACATGTATAATTCATGGTTACCTCTAAAGCTGGGGGTTTCTTTGTGCATAAATGCCGTCGTCGACCACGACAGGGTGAGGATCTCAGATTAGGTAGATTTCAATTTGTCTAAATGACTTGAAAGATTATGTTCAATTTTGTTTTATAGGAGGAAGTTGGGTTTATACTTTTAAATGGCAATATGTTGATATTATTCGAAATGTTTTATTAGACAATGAATAACAGAAATAACAGACAATTATTTGATGAGCTGTTTTAGCACATTTGAAATTTGGACAATATGAATGTCATCAGACAACAATGCCAGTCGTCGTCGAAGTCGGAAGTTTACGCACAAACGAACACCCACCTTTATAATAGTGTATTTTGTCTTATGCCCGTTTCACCAAGTTCAGACAAGACATTTTGAACATGGTCAAGATGGCTGCGCTTTACAAGTGTGCACTGGAATTAACGTTAGTAACTATCGCCATAGACATCATATTATTTCCCAGTCCACTAGTAAACCGTACTTGATTTGTTCGTGTTCAAATATCTTGAAAGAGGTGGTGAAACTAGGCATCACAGTTATTTTTGGTTTGTATGAAATTTAATTATCTCTACAAATGAAATAAAGATTTGAGTGATGCTTACCTTGTCGAAGATGGCGTTGACAGCCTCCTCAGAACGACCGGAGATGGGGACGAGACGGGGAAGTGGGTCGGGGGTGGCGGGCACCTTTGGCTTGGGGTTGGAGCGCAGGATGACGTGGGCGTTGGCACCTCCGAAACCGAACGAGTTCACTCCGACGATACCACCGTTCCACTGCCAGTTCTTGTGGACAACCTGTAACACGATGCATGTTTATTTATTCATTTGTTTTATAATCAATTTATTCATTTAAATACAAGCACAAATAGTATACAATGTTTGGGAGAGGACAACAGGTTAAGCCCAAAACTGTCCCTTTCCCGATTTTTGATAAATAGAAGTTCCAAAAAAGTTGTTTTCAATTGAACATTGTCCGTTGTCCACGTACATATTTCCTCTTATTCAATAGTGAAATAATTGAATATTATCCGTTACTGGCGTATTTTTCTCCTGTTTAGTATAGGAAATAATATTGTGGTGGACATTTATATTGAGTAGGATGTAAGTACTTGCAACTGTAACAACCAATTATTTATTGAAAGTAAGTTGTGAGATAATCAGAAGCTAGTTTCGGTTGATCAAATCGTTATCAACTACTGGTAAATTCTTTTTCCAAGGGGTTGATAACGGCCTACCAATTAGAGCCATATTCTCGTTATTTTAATCAAAATAATATGATGATTGTGACGATTTCAAGTATTCTATTCTAGACTTGAATTCGAAATTTCTAAGGTTCAAGTTGTTCAACTTACTATAATAAAAAATTAGGAAGAATGAAAATAATATGGGCATTAGCTGTGAATTAGGCCCGCCGCAAAGTAGACCCACGCAAATCCACGCCACTCCAACCCACGCCTTGAGGGTTTGCAAACCATTGCTATAATAGCAATGATAGCTATATTAGCTATAATAGCAATAGTTTACAAAACATCTCACGGCGTGTGTTGGAGTGGCGTGGGTCTACTTTGCGGCGGGCCTAAGACACTACTTATCGGATGAATAATAGCATTATTACTCTAGAAAATTATTGTTCTCAACCACTTTCTTTTCAAATGTTCCTTCAAGAGATGCTAAACTCTTACAAGAGGTATTTGCAAGATGCATATATAATTTATGCTTTTCTTCATGTATCATTGTCATTATATGACAATAATATGACATTATATAGACTTGTAATCTAAGTCTTGATTTGATTTATTTGACAAGTAAAATCTCAGAGATGTAACATCTCATATTAGATGGATTATGACCTTGGAATATAAACAGTATATCTTTAAAGGTTATCAAGGAGATGGGTGAATGGGAAAGCGTACCTGCAGACGTCCGTCGTTGAGAGCGGGGATGTCGGTGTTGGGGCTCTTGAAGTGGAGGTTGCCTGGGATCTGTCCGTTCTCCATGGCGATAAGGATCTTGGCGATGGAGCAGAGTCCAGAGGCTGGCTCCGAGTGGCCCATGTTCGACTTCACAGATCCAATCAGCAGCGGCGATGACCTGTCCTTGCTACAGAAGAAGTCTGCGATCGAGTTCACTTCTTGTGGGTCACCAACCTATCGATAACAAAAGAGATAATTATCAGTTAATCGATTTTACAAACATATATATAATTATTTATTTCTTTCTGTATTATTTTTCATCATTTTTTCCCATTCGTATATGTAAAATTTGTATTGTAGAGGAGACATATTTAGGGAAACCCGTTGTCTCCATTATGAATAAATAAATAAATAAGTGTGCAATCGAGTTGACTTCTTGTGGGTCACCAACCTATTCATAACAAATGATCGTAATTTAATCAATTTCATAAACATATACTATCATATTATTTTTTGAAAAAAGGTTAGCAAAATGTTGAAAGCTATTCTTTTTCCATGATTGTATCTACATCAAATTTTATAAGACAAGCAAGAGATAGGATAACATAAATATGAGTGGAGAAGAGATAAGCTTTGAATATTTTTCAAGCTCATTACTGTACAACATTCCTCTACAAATGAAAATAGACTAAATGAAATAGAATTGTGCCTTAATATTGAGGCGTAACTCAGGGATCAAGAAAACATTCATAGAGAATCAATGTGAGGAGCTTTCAATAAGGATATTGAGTGTCATGTACAAGTATTTTCCAGGCTATTGCAGATGAAAACATTATAAAAGTTTATTAGGGTTCCACTAAATAAATCTACTTTTATATTATTTTTCCAATTATAATTTTAAGTCAATAAGACTTATAATGAGATTATGAAATATATCATGAGATTTTTAAGATTTTTTCATCATTAGTCATGATTTTCATCAGTTTTCAAGTAAACTGATTATTACTCGTAATATCTCGATTGAGATTGTGGGATTGCAGTTTTCTCATCCAAATAGACTATTTATTGGGGTTCCACCGAATGAAACTTTTGTTTTGAGTCAATAAAACTCGTGTCAGAGTCTGAGAAGTTTAGTGAAGCTTCTCATTATTAATATAATGTTTACTATAATTTTTCAGTTTTCTGATTTCTACTCATATTTTTGTGTTACCGACAATTCAAATATGACTCGTGTCAAGGTTTAATTGTAAACACATTCTCCAGATTTCATCAGTAACATAATGTTTTTCAATGTTTTCTAATCACTACTAATATTTTCGTGTGTCCAACAACAAATCCGATTATTTATGCTAATTATTGAAGCTTTTTTCAGTTATCACATGATAGTTTGACACCTTGTGAGACCGGACTCCCCACAAGTAATGATGAAATACATTTCGTGAATTCGATGAGATACCTTGGTTCCGGTACCGTGGGCCTCAACATAGGCGACATCAGCTGGACTGACGCCGGCCTCGGCATAGGTCTCGCGGATCAGCTTGTTCTGCATGCGGCCGGCCGGGAAGGTGATTCCCTGCTCCTTGTTGCCGTCAGTGTTGGTCTTGGCGTTCAGAATGGTGGCGTACACACGCTTGGCGTCCTGGGCCTTCTGCAGGTAGATCACTACGGCGGCTTCACTTCTTACGTACCCGTTACCTGTTCACAACACCACAAAATTAATTTGTATTATTCTCTCATAACATGATGTAAAGATGAGAGATTTTATCAGAAATTGCTGTTAAACAACTGCTGTTAAACAACTGCTGAATTATTATTAGTGTATAATAATTATTTCAAACATCCAATGAAAGCTATATAAATAGAAATAAGGACTTCTGCTACTGCAAATGACCGAAGAACTATAATGTGGACCGACTATCCACAATTTTTGGACAGTTTCATTCTTCAAATATCCTTCTATTTAGTTCTTCGGTCAATATTAGCAGTGGCAGAAGTCCTTAGTTCTATTTATATAGCTTTCATTGGATATTTGAAATTGTATAATACCAAGTTATACCAAAGTGTAAAGTGAAATGTTCTAAATAGTGTGTTTGTCTTTTCGGTCTCAAAATTTTATAGTTTGTTTCTCAAAGTTTGAATTTTCCAACTATTTGTAATTCATTTAATTCAATTTAGAAGTATTTTATCAATTTGAAAATGATTTTTGAATATTTGAATTGTAAATTGAGTGTGTAATTGAAGAATTTTGAAGTGATACATAACCTAGCTACATTTGGACTGTTGTATAAATTAGAATTGGAACCGTTTTGGGCTTATAAGCCTGTACTTTTCTGTAAGTTGTGTAATTATGAATGATTGAATAACTAGCTAAATAAATAAAGTGAAAACATAGCATAACAGGATATCCCATGGTATGAGGCGTTTAAATGTTTTAAATTTAAATGTTAACTCAAGCCGATAGTCCTAGTAGTTCTTTTTCGTGAAGCTATGTGATGCTGGTAGTCTTACTGTGCTGTTCTTACACTCTCAAATCCGGACAAAACAGTAATAATAGACAGTAGTCGGCTTGAGTTAACAAATATCGACTTGAAATTTGGAAAATAAACGACCTATACCTATATGGGATATCTTATTATGCTATCTTTTTTCTATGGTATTATATATTCATATCTCAAATCCCTGAAATGTCAAGCATGGCCTGGCTATGTAGTGATTTTTGCCGAAATGAAACTAAACTAAACCTAAACAATACATTTACAATAATTTGCATTGTACGAAACTAATTGTACCTCCGTAATATAACTGATGGTTTATTTTCTGATGGTTTTGTGGCTACGGGAGGATAATTTTAGCTTGTACAACCACTATGTTTGATATTAGAAAAAAATCAAAATTAACACATTGAGCTTTGAGCTTCTAACAAGAGCTTTGGAACAGTTGCAAAGATGAATTCAGCAAGGTGAGAAATCGATCAATGGTAGGCCTTTTGACTGTACTTTAATAAATTCGTAATATTTTTATACAACATTCTAGTGATTCAGTATTGAATTTCACAGAAATATGCTCTCTTTTATTCATGTCAATCATAATTCAAAACCTATTTCATTCATGTAATAGTGTCAGAAATTTTATTGGAAGGGGCTTGAAAAATTGATTTATAAGTTTCTTGACTGAATTTTATTGGAAGAAACTTGAAAATTTGATTTATACATTTCTTGATTGATTTTTATGAGATTTTTACGGATTCATCTTATGAGTACCAGAAGTTGGTTTGCACTTGCCTGAGCTGTCGAAAGCCTTGCACATGCCCTGTGGCGACAACATGCTGAGTCGGTGGAACTGCAGGGAGCAGGTGGGCTTGAGGAGGAGGTTGACTCCTCCCACAATGGCGGCGTCGCACTGGCCTGACTTCATGGCGGCGTAGGCCTGCTGCAGAGCGAACATACTACTCGAGCAGGCTGTGTCAATGGCGTAACTGGGGCCTGAAACAGGCAGACATCACGGTTGAATCATATTAATTTCTTCTCGTTTATTTCAATAAGTTGACAGTTACATTACCTACTAACTTGGTATTTGTTTTCTTTATATTTTTATAAAGAGCTGAATTTCTTGCTGAATAGCACACATTTCAGTTGTTATTGAGTTGCCTAGTGAGATGAGTACATGGACATAAATAAACAGTGCGATTAGTAGGATCATGGATAAAGGATAAGCATAAGCTATATTTGGATAAGGATAAGCTATATAAAGGATAAGGATAAGCTATATTTCTTGTCTCTGGTAGGATTGAGTCATTTCTGCATACTAGCCTACACTCTATAATGGTTGATTAAACTTACTCTGACTGAGCCATTGGAGTACGCGACAAATGGCCGTGATCATTCTTTAGAGGATATTGTACTGATAGTTATTCACACAAAAGTTTAGGCTATTTTTTTCAATTTGTAGATTAATATTTTTTTATTATTAGGCAATAATAATGTAACCAATTTATCCCTAAACTTATTTGGTACGATAGTCTTTCAGCTTGCTCGAATTTTATTTTAAAATTGTGTCCAAAAAACCGAGAAATATTAAGAAAGGAGGAGGCTTTGAACAGCTAAATTGCACACACTTCGAGAAAGAACTGGGTGCTTTATATCTCATTCAAAATATTGACCCGGAGTATAATTCTAGTATGATAGAGGTACTTGATCTACTCACCACTGAAGTCAAAAGTGTAAGAGATTCTGTTGGGGAACATAGCCCTACAACAACCTGTAAGACCATATCCGTTGACTTTCTCGGGGTCCATGGTCCAGAATTCGTCGGACTCACTGGCCGACACACCAATAAATACACCAGTGCGAGATCCACGAACATCAGCTGGGTTGATACCTGAAAAACGCAATCAATTTTGAAAATTCCAAGTTCTCAAATAATCAAGGATGATTGAGTTTTACCACACAGACTTCGTCCAACTTTATAACATGAAAAACAAATAGCCTAACTTGAGATCACTGCATATGTTTTTTATCATGTGGCTCTGTAGCTGAAATTACAATCCAAATGAAACATTCTCAAACTGTCCACAAGGCCAATTAAAGCCCAATGAAACTCCTTTTATTTCAATATAAAAATGCTCACTAGCTATACTTACAACTCTTAATTATTATTCCATAAAAATTAGCAATTTCAATCAATTTTCTTGATATTTCAATAGTGTGACAAATTATAAAATTAGATTACTTTATTAATTTGTAGGCCTAGTACCTAAGAAAGTTGGGCTAGGCCTACATGCTATAACAGTGCAGTAGAATAGCTAATTTTTGATAATCAAACAGCACTGTATAATAAGCTGACAATATTAAGTAGTAGGCTACCTATGCCTAAGTCAAAATTGAAATTATTTTTTTATAAATATAAGATCTAGCTCCTTACCGGTCAATTACTAACAGAACTAACCTTCGTAAAAACCTGTGAATAGACACTATACACATTTCTATATTATAATGAATGGAATATTTGAGATAGCTGAGATCAATACTAATGCATTTTTTATAAGGAATTTATAAATTACTGGATCGAAATGTTTTTTAAACATGTTGATGCACCTCTAAATCCTAACCTAAAAAAAGCTGACTGTCTTGAGGTGACAGATTAATTAGCTTTTCAAGAGAGATAATGCATTTACTTCGAGCACAAAATATTCAACAATCATTTCTATTATGAATTTTAAGAAGAAAATATAAAAACTCAGTACAAAATGCAAAATCAATTAATATTATTTTTATTGTACTACACAACTACACTGGACTGGGACTTTGTGTTTGTTGACCGTTGGAGCACGTTGGAGCAGCTGTTGTCTGTTGAGCTGTTTGTGTTTTTGTTTTTTAAAGGTCGATCGATAGTGCACTATCGATAGTGGTTCGGAATCGATTGCACAGAGTTGGCGGATAATTTTAAATTGGCGTAAAATAGATTTCGGCTTATTAGCAAGAATAATAAATTATAATTTCAAAAGTTGATCATCCCAATTCAAAACATAATTCAAAAATTTCAGAACTGACTTAATGATAATGATGTTAATGTACTAGTTTATAGTCTGTAGCCTACTACCACAACCATGGTCTTTTGAAACGTAACTACTCGCATGAATGTTTCAAACATCGATAATTATTATTAATCTACTAATAATATTTCATAACTATTAATCCAGAATGTTGCTCCAAGGATGACTCTAAGAGGAGAGGATATTGCAGTCAATAGCCTGTGAAATATTGAATTTAGATTTGTTTTTACTCACCAGCATCGACAATAGCCTCATGTGTCAACTCGAGCAGCATACGGAGTTGAGGGTCCATGACATGCGCTTGCTTGGCATGCACACCGAAAAAGGTGGCATCGAAATGCTGCAGGTCCTTGAGTTTACCAGTTCTTGTGGGGAGACCGTGCAAGCCTGCAAACATAAATCGAATCAAATAATTACAAAACGTTATCAATAGTAATTCCAGAGAAAATAATTTACATTACAATATTGTTGTATAGTCTCACTGAATCACAATGAATTATATAATATTTATTTTGTCTCAGTTTATTTATCTTTTGTAAATCGTTATTTTCGTAACTGGGCACCCGCCGAAAAACCTTCGAGTTTGGCAGGACCCTCAATTGTTTGTATGCGAATAAAAATTTTCTTTTGATTTGATCCCTCCAGAAAATAATAAATCACACAGATAATGAGTTGCATAATGAGTCACCATGAACCAGTAATTTACAATCACATAAGATATTAAAATCCTTTAATAATTTATTAATACCAGGAAAAAATCAGTGAGGCCTAGGATATCAATGATGTGATATGGAAGAGAAACAGGTGAAACTTTAAACTGGAAAGAAGACAGACCGGTAAGGTACCGATATCATGAACAACCGGGACTCAATCTTATAGGAGAAATATATAATCCGAGATTATTCCCATGCCAAAAAAGTCATAAGTTTATCTAATCATAATAGGAGTTTATTACATACTGGAATAGATTATACATTATGATAAGAAATGCATATTCATTTCTATCATATTCCCATTATTTGATGATACTTGAACTTGAACACTTTTATAGCTTATAATCATTCTTGATTAGAGTATGGAGCTCTCACGCTCAAAGATAATATCAATCAATGTTATCTCAATGATTATCATAAATGTATACAGCAATTACTCCATTGTAATCAGTTTAATAACTGCAACATCAACGATTGGGAAGGTCTCCATTCTCAATTCCCAAATTTGTTAATTTCTCCTGGCATGGGTAATTTTTTTATCCAAATTAGTGTTATTTATTTACATGGTCATATCATGTTAATAGATTGGAATAATATGAATACTAATAAGTATGTGAAAGCTATCAACGGTTTCGGCCAAGCTCAGAGAACTTCAATTTCAAAGAAAATTAAGAAAGGATGAAATAATCATTCTATCTAGATATAGGATTCAATTTACTATTATTGGAATTATTTTCTTCTCGTTATGTGTTTTCGGGTGAAGTTATATTCTAGGAGAAATTATAACTCTGCAAAAATTTACATCATCCCCACAAAGCGGAATCATTTTTGTATCTACTAAAATGAAAGAGAGTGTACACAAGAAATAATGTCCTGTGTGAAATAAGTGAACTTCAAAGTACCTGATAGCTAACTTGTGAGTGCTATAATACTTGAATCCAACAAAAACCATGATTTTCAATTTTCTATCAATCCATTGATTGGTCTCATTCATTCTCTTACTCATCCGCGAAAATTCATTTTTTTCCGATCATTACTTTATGAGATATGAGCGCCTAAAATTCAAATTTTTGGGTCAGAACATTCCAAGTTCGGTAAGAAATGAATCCATGAGATTTAGTGGATAAATTCTACATGGTATTGATGATTGAATAAAACAAAAACTTCCTGAAAATATCAATTTTTAATAAAGTTATTCAATTTACCAAAATGACCCAAAAAACCTTTTTGTGTTATTTTCGGTCATAATTGGATAACTTTCTCAAAAATTTATATTCTCAAAACATTTGCTTTTATTAAATCAACAATACCATGAAGAATTAATCCTGTGAATCTCATGGATTTATCTCTTATCGCATTTGAAATGTTCTGTCCCAAAAATTTGAGCTTTAGGCGCTCATATCTCAAAAAGTAATGATCGGAAAAAAGTGTTTTCCTGAGAAAACTTCTTTATTCTGATAGCTTGATGATATACAAATTGCAAAACTTTGAAAAATATCACCAGTTGAAAGTTTATTCTTAGCCTTTGCACAGCCTTTAGAGATGGATCTGAAAGTTCATTAACTACCTACAGGCTACTCTTTAATGTGAGTACAATAAGTTCCGACCTGGTGTAACTACGGTACAGTAACTATATATTACCCAAAGTTACCCAGTAACTATATTACTATATGGGTAATATAGTTACTGTAGGTGTAACCAGAGATTACTATGAAATGTCATGTAAATAACAATGTACACTATGTGTATGTATGTGAGCTCCAATGTATTTGTATGTGAGCTTTTCATGTCACATTCTATATATCTTTGGGTATAACATATATAAGATGGGGAATTCAATGCATTCCAAGTCGAAAGTTGTATAAATTTTCAATTGGGCCAAACTCACACCTACGTGACTCAGGTCGAGAAGATACTCGACTCTAGTTGAGAGCATGTGTTTCCAAATAGTGACACTCAGACCAGTCAATTCCAGTCTCCGCGACTGTCACCATTTGAAAACGCATGCTCTCGACTAGAGTCGAGTCTCTTCTCGACCTGAGTCGCGTAAGTGTGAGTTGAGTCTTACAGAATGGGCGTATTGTCGTGCTGATGGCATAGTGGAGCATTATTTGTGTTGGATGATGTCATGATTGGTTTTCTTAATGTCTACTTTCATTTACGGCCTATATCAGTAGACCTGGAGGTGAGAGTATCTCCGTTCATGAACAGCAGGTGATTCTGGAATAATATTCATTCAGAACTGATGTAGAAGGGAAACAATTTTGAGATCTGTCCTCTACTTCAATGTGATGACCTGATGAAGAAACTCTTTTTCCAACTTGTAGCCTACGTAGGTGTATGTTGACGATCCACTTAACTTAGGGAACAAACTCTTCCCGTAGGCATAGAAGTGAGAGTATCTCCGTTCATAAACAGAAGGTGATTCTGGAATAACTCGAAATTGATAGGGAAGAGGAATAGTTTTGAGATCTGTCCTCCACTTCAATGTGATGAACTGATAAACACTGATGAAGTAACTCTTTTACTAACCTATAGCCTACAAAGGTCTATGTTGACGAATTACTCATCAGGGAATATATGAATAAATGAATAGAAATAAATAGACAAATTAATGAATGGATGAATCAATAAGTAGTATAATTTATTCTTACTGAAATAAGCTTGAACATACTGTGATAATATTATCATACTACTCTTAGCAGATAACCAGCTATATTCCAGATTCTCTTTCCTCTCAATTTTTTCACCATATCACTCTTATCTCTCTCGTTCAACCAGATAAAAGCTTGCTCGTCAATAATTTTTTTCTAACACTCGCTTCTCATCTGTTGCTCTCCTACTCTCTCTCCCATTATCTGGCAATTCTTCCGCTGTGACCTTGACCGACTGCATTCTCTGTGAACCTGACACCTTCACACCGTCTCCCATTTCATACACGAAACAAGTATCGTTCCCACTATAAGAACTATAGAGATTCTGGAAGCCTTCACTCTACGTTGCCAACGATGAATTCATCACGCCCTACTGAGTACGTATTTCCGCGTATTTCAGCGCTTGAGACTAGCTGTCAATCAGTTTCAGGAATATAATTTCTACGTTGAACGGAATAAACTGGATATGAATGTGTTTATTGAGATTATATGGACAGTATTTGAAACAGTGTTTTTTTTTCATTGAATATAACTGTTACTAGTACTAGGACTAACGATCAGTTTTTTTCTAGCTTAAATTAATACTTCAAGACATTTTACAAGAATAATCTTGTAATAGCTTCTCCTTGTTTTAATTATTTACTTCGCATTTTATTCTTCAGTGAATCATGCAGTTGCTTTATTTCACACATGCACCGCTTCAAATGTTCAGATTTTGAGTGATCCAATAAGTCCTGCGGCAAGTACCGTGCACGTGTCTCCTCATATTTATCAATTCCAGTATGTTTCCTCTCATCAAAGGAAGCTCTTTTATAAATTTCTTTTATTTTCCAATATCTGTCTAGTGCTGGCACTGATACTAATGAATTAGTATAATTTAAATTAGCTCATTCATGCTAATTAGCTTTATGCTTATGTTTTTGAAGGGACGGATTCAAAGAACCTCACACGTCAACCGATAGCTCATTCATAATCACTGCACTGAATTGATATATCAATTTTTTGCACTTTCACTAAGCTCTCCTGGAGGTTTACACCAGATCTGTTGGCTTCTTCCTTATCAATCTCCTCATGAATGTTGAGTTGTCCAAAATCTGGATTGCCTCAACATTTTGGTGGTCATGTAGAGCCTCTTCATAGGTTCTTGCTGTAAAGTTTCAACAATGTTGAGATTACGTTTTTTTGCCAAGCATACTCGATTGCGGGTCATTCTCCACCCAAGGGGCCCTCAAGTCTGATAAGGGGGGGGGAGAGTTGATTTGACAGCAATATATGTAACAAAAGTAGACTTCTTGAACTTCTGCAAGACCAGCAAGTTGCACTTTGGAAAGAAACAATACTTTCAATCAAAGTAATAGTTCATAACGGCCTGTGTTGAGAGAATACACAGTTCAAAACTACAAATTACACTACACTGATCTTTGATAAAGCAGGATTCATAGACTTGATATGAAGAAATAATTATGCGGCAAATTGAGAAAACTTTTGTGTAGTTGAGAAGTTGATATTGTGGTAATTATTATCAGAGTATAGTTTATCAGAGATTGACAATGGTGTAATAACCGAAACCGGTCTTTCTAAGTATCATTAAATCTGTGGTTTTTGACAATTTCTTAGTCTTTTCCATTCAAAATTGAGAAAAGATAGCATACAAGAGTCAAGATTCAATCAATGTAACTCAAAAACTGTTGTTACCAACCCTATAGCATGGATTGGAGAACACTTTCCTTCTTCTGAGTCTATATAGTGACCGTTTATTTCATACCCACATTCTCAAATCTGGCAGATTCTCAAATACATCCCTCCTGTTTTCCGCATACTTAATCATTCAAAAGCAGATCTAATAGCTTATTAGTGTTTCCCTGTATTTTATCATTCAAAATCAAAACTTGTAAGAATGGAAAAAATGTCTTTTTCGTATTAGGATGCAGCATGAGTTTTGTCAATGTGTTAGGATCAGGATAGACAAATTGCGACTTGCTGATTATAAAGAAGTCCACTGACTTCACGACGAACTCCCAACTGGTTAGACAAGATAGTCAGTATTTTTTGCTCCTCACAGATTTTCCAAGTTGTTTTCTATCCAGCATATTATAACTGCAGACGTAAACCGTCCTCTTATATTTTCGACTGTCATTGATGAAGAGTAGCTTTTTCAGCAGCAGCAGTCAGAAACCTTATGTCACTGAATTATCGCATGTGTGAACTGGATGACCTCAACATTGCTATTATTTTTTTTTGTCCAACATTTTTCTATTCTGTTTATCTAATATTTTGTTAAGACCAGATAAGATTTGAAATAGAGGTTTGGGTTATGATGTTTTCCAACAATAATTATAATCATTGCTGCATAATAATATTATTTTTGTTAAAAAACACCATAACCCATATGTCTTTTTCAAATCTTATCTATTCTCAATACAATTTATTAGATAAAAAATAAATTATCTATCACAACATGGAGTGAGAACAATGTTATTGGTCAACTCTTAGCAGATGAACAGAACGTGATGTGATAAATAATATTCTAGGATTCACAATCCCCCCCCCTACACTCAGACGAATAGTCTTGTAGGGGTATTCCAGTAAAACATGCTCTGTATTACAATGGACTCTAACTCTAACAAAATATTTTTCTGACAATAAGAAACATTAGACTGAAAACGTCGTTCTCCTTGAGATTTAAAAGCTTCATTCTTCATTTGAGATTTCTTCAACTAGTAAGGATATCAAAAGTTTTCAGTTGAAAATAAATATTATCAACCTGGTTTTGATAAATATTGCGATTTGGATGAACTCGGAATCGCTCACTATCATCAGACAAACTTCTGGAGAAATTAATGAGAAGAATTCAGATTATGATTAATCGTTTTCAATTTCAATAACCTATAATCGATATTTCTAGACAAAAACATAAATTTCTAGAGTCGTGGACTAGACTCTAGTAGTAGACAGTGGACGTTATCCAGATAAGCTGATACGGAAATGATAATGAACGATCCTAAACTACCAGCCATATCGTACAAGTCGTACTAAGAACGGAGCAATGTTTACATCATGCAAGTTAACGTTGACCGCGACATTACTGTAAAAGTCACAAGTTTAGTACTTATCTCCTTATAAAATACTCACCAACCTTACTTTCTCAGGATAAGATTCTCAATGTAACACTTGATCGATTGGAAAAAATCAGTTATTCCTCTGAACTGTTTGCAAACACAAAATACAGAGATTCAAACTGAAAGTACTCATAACATGAAAGAAGTTTATGGTTCAATTTCAAAGGGTTCTAGATGTATTGTATTGCTCTCATTTGAGATTTGTTTCCATTTGTATTAATATCTATTATATTCAATGATCTATTTGTATTTTTATAGAATGTAGGTGTAAGACGAGAAGTGAATCTAGTTTCAGTTTTCAACTCAAGTCCAGTAAACTAATACCAGAGAAAACTCCTATAATATATTGTATTCTGTGCTAATACTTTATAATATATTACGAAGTCTATACAGAAGTATTCTTTTTGTTGTTTTTGATGAGCTATCGGATGTAAATAATATCATAGAGAAACAACAGCATAAGAAACTTACGCTTTTATCTATATGATATAATATTTGTAAATAATTTTGATCCACCTTTCGAATACAAAACTCCTACCAAACAATCAATTCATTTTCCATAAAATAATAGGACAAACAGACTCTGGAAATACAAATAATACAAGATTAGAATAGACCAACAGACAATCAATTAAGTGTTCCCTCTGTATAGTTTTTTGCCATTTAAATTAGCGAATTTCCATAAATATTGTGGATCAATTTTAGATTCATCAAGCATTAACAAGCGTTCACGATTTTTATGTGGAAGCACAGTAGTGTTACACCTCTAGTGTTACCTCTGTATGTAACCTCTAGTAGGTGACGAGGGTGTCTTGGGTATAATTTTAGGTGTAAATTTGGAATTTTCTCTTATCTTCACATTTCAATACAAATGCTAACTTGACAATAATCCATTGAGAAGTAGAAGATAGAGACTCCAAATCATTATTTGTTTTGAAAATGAAGACAATGGACCTGACTCTCATCAACAGACAAAGCGCAGATCAGCAGGACTGGAATTTGTTTATTTACCTGGGTATAATTTTAGGTGTAAATTTGGAATTTTCTCTTATCTTCACATTTCAATACAAATGCTAACTTGACAATAATCCATTGAGAAGTAGAAGATAGAGACTCCAAATCATTATTTGTTTTGAAAATGAAGACAATGGACCTGACTCTCATCAACAGACAAAGCGCAGATCAGCAGGACTGGAATTTGTTTATTTACGAGCGGTGTAGTTTTTGTAGGACTGCAAAGCACGTGATCTGAGGTTGTCAAGGGGGGGGGGAGCCGACAAGGTCGTCCGCCACAACTTGAAAGAAGTTCAAGGATTCGAGCGAGAGACACAAATCGAACCGGTGAGAGACGGCTTGCCATTGGTCGGCACCGCCAAAGTATGCATCGGATGATTTTCAGCGGATGAATGACGTCATAGCGGACCGGTTCCAGTGACGTCACTGGAGCTGGAAACGGCCACTCACCTGATACTGTATATAGGCTACTCAAATAATATAGTTTTTAGGATATAGATATAGGCGGGCTTGCGTCCTGCGACTCTAGCTTGCTATTACGTAAGGAGGATAATGGGACGTGATACAGGCCAGAGGCTGGAGGTGTTTAGCAGTGGACTGGACTTGATCTGAGCGCTCAACAATGATTGCACGTTTGCAACTCGTGCAAGTCACCTGCGCAACCACAAATTTTCAATGGTGATGTACTTTTTCAGGTACGACATGCCTCACTAGCTGAAACGAAACAAAGGACTTTCTTCGCGGTGTGACAGTAGGCTACTAAAATTCGGAGCGTGCTGTTAGATTCTGAAGGTGTTACTTCTCACTCCCAAGTCCTATATAGAAAAAAGGTTTGTTCGTTTATCTCATACATCAAGTTGATATTTTAACTAAGTGCATAGGAGAGATGGACAGGCCTACTTAAACCTCATACCAAACCCCGTAACAACACACGGAGAAGAAGCAAAAAAAAAAAATGAGATTTTATTTTATTTTTATTTATACGTGGACAGAATCACAAATCATATAAATATGATTAGGAAGGAACAACAGGCTTGACCCAAATCTATTCCATTCCCAAATTTTGATAAATTAATAAAATGCCCAAAAAATAGGTTATGTTTCTACTGTAAAACGTTCAAAAATATATACAAGCTAAACATTTTGAATTTATAGAGATTAAATCATCAAACTATATTTAAATATAACACTTAATTATCACTTCATATTGAATTAATCAAGTTATTTTATAGAATTTTGAACCCAAAAATACACACAGATTGTTCTATATTGAAGAAGAACTAAGAAATTATTTGAATCGGAGATAAAAATATTGAAATATACTATATTAAAAGATACATTTTTGAACTTCCATTCATTATCGTTATTTTAACAGAACTAGCTGGGCTACTAGCGTACATGAATCAAATAAAAACAATTTATTTATCGTTATCTTAACAGAGCTAGCTAGGCTACGACCGTACATGAATCAAATCGAATCAATTTATTTCCCAAAATGTTACATAAAAATGGAGAGACATTTACAAATAAGGTATATAAGGAAACCCCCTACAAGACTACGTGTCTGTGTGTAGGGGAACATGCTCCCTTGATTGTTTATTTGAGTATTACTATTAAAATAAGTTTGCTAGATCTATTGCTAACAGAAAAAGGTCGCTAGTAAAAAACAATACACTGATTATTCTATCAAATTCGTTTCGTACGGGTGATAGGACAATAAACTAACTGGTTATTCTATAGGTACGTACAGATTTACGCGCCGCGAACATGAGCAATTCACTTTTAATCAGCTGATGCCAAGCTTTTTATATATGTATCTTACCGTTTCTGTAAAAATACAGATATAGTCAGCTGATTAAAGGTGAATTGCTCATGTTCGCGGTGCGTATATCTGTACGCACCTTATCAAATTCGTTTTGTACGAATGATGAAATCCTATAAAAGATTTGGGATGATTGCACAAAACTTCCTGAAAAAAATGCAAAGTGCTAGAGGCCACTCATAATTACAGTTTCACGCATTTTGATGAAGTTGTAGATACAGTCATATAAGTTGATTAAATAATATAGCAAGAAGCCAGTGAAGAGACGGAGAGACGTATGATGCATGTGACTTTTGTGAGGTTTCCTAGCATTGACATAGGCTACTGTTTTTATAATGAATGGGAAATGATCAAATACAGTCTATCAGATAGATTTTGTAAAATCCAACTTCAAAAATGAACGAGTGGAGAATGAGATGGTTGATTTGCATTTGTTCAAAAAACAGTGATTGAAATAGGCAACAGGGGAGAGTATGAGAAAATGTAAAGTGAAAAGACACTTGTGATTTTGAAACATCAGTACTGTACATCTAATTATATTATAATGTCAACAAAAATATATCTGAACCACAGTATTGATTCAAGTTGTACATCTCTACACTATAAGCATATAGTGATAAAGTATTGAAGTTGATGAAAATGCAGTCGCAGAAGTAATGACGGTGCTAAAAGCATTTGTATGCTCTATAGAGTCAACTTGTTTGAACAAATTGGATGGGGAAAAAGTCATCCTTCATCCTTCCAGCCGGATTCGTACATAAACTTCTTCTTTCATAACTCTACTTTAAGGTCGAAAATATTGGACACAATAATGACGTCACGAAAAATAAAAATGTACAAGACAAACAAGCAGTTATTGACAATAGTAAAGTTCCATCCTAGAAATCACTGCCTGTATTAATACTGAATCTTTGACTGTTCAGTTTTGTGCTAAGAAAAATAACATTGGGTTTTCCTATGATGAAAATATATTTTCAAATGTTTATGATAATAATTTACTATTCGATCAAAAAGCTCAATGATTTAGTCATATTTGTAATTAATAGATTCTCATTCTTGGGGATACACATGTACACTCATAGATCTCTCATAATCTTTACTGGAAATATCCGTATATCAACAGCTTCAATGACGTGGAAATCCCCAAAAAACAAGTTCCATTCAATAAAAAATGAATTCATCACGTGTTCCATTGCCTTGCTCTCATTCATTCACATCAGAATACCCAATGAAACGAAACCAATCAGTTTAAATTGCACTGAAAACAACAAGTTTGATAAAGGCGTATTTGAAATGATAATCAAGGATTGACGATTACTCTTCTAGTAATAGAAATTACAACGTCTGAAAAGAACAACCTCTTACTGGTCTTCCAATAATGTGGTTATACAAGTCCGGGCATGTGCATTAGATGCGCCCTTGAGATGATTCTCCTCTCATTCCAACTTGGAATCGCACCTCTGATGCAAACTTAGATTGACATAATAATCAATCTTTTCATTTTTTTCATGATGCGTAGGTCAATCATTTCTGTATAGAGGAATTTACTCAAAATCAATGCGATAAAATCTAAGGAGTATACGACTATCATAACGAATTCCGCCCAAGCGCTCGCCTTTTCACACTGCTGTTTGTATATTGATCTCATCAACTTTTCATATTATTCATTATATTTGATATTAATATCTGCCCCCTCACCCATGGATCAAGAAGATCACATGCCATTCATTGGAAGTAAGAGAATAATAATTTCTAACATTATTTATCTATTCATATACAAATACAATCCAGGTAAAAACAACAGGCATTCGCCCAAAACTGCTTTAAACTTTAATTTGGAATACACAGTCTAGAGGTTATGTAAAAATGATGTAAAACTTAATTCACACATTATTTTGAGTCCAAAAAAATGTATCTACTACAATTTTGAATTTATCAGATAAATCAATTCCAAAATACAAATCCAAACAAAAATCTCCCTTCACAATCGCCAAAAAAATTGAAAATTTCACTTAAATCAACAATATTATACAATATTATACATTATGAATATATGATACATTGTTATAATACATAATAAGATATAATTTCAACAATGTCTTATAATCATGACAGCATTTATAATAGTAAATTATTGTCAAAAATCATTCCATGGTTTATTGGTGCCTTCTAAGTCCGAAGTTTGAGTCAAAAAGCTATATAACCTTGAAATGAGTTGTAATAGAAAAAAGAACGATTTAATGGGTAATCTCCTTAGCTGTGCGTATACGATATTAATATGAATTTTCTGTATCTTATAAGACAATTCTAAAAACCTGCTTCTCATTATATTTGAAATTTTCGTACAGCCTATTTGAAATCTTGTTTATTTGAAAGATGTACTTTTACACTTTGAAAGTGGAATAACTTCACTAAAAATAGAATGATCATAATCAGTGACTGAAAATGTATCCTAGTAGTTGTTGGCGTAGAATTACTTCACGTAGAAACTAGTTCGGTTTTTTCATGTAACTCAAGTTCTTTATAATCTTGTTTGTAGACAATAGAATTGAGATGACAGGCACCGCTTTTTGTTAAGTTGTTATGAAATTCTATTAAATCTAGTTTATTATATCAGCTACTCGAGTGGGTACAAAGGATCATTTCAAAGATTTTTATTGTAGGAGTGATGGATTCTTGGCAGTGATACTTCAATCTGTATTTCCAATCACTGTTGAAATTTGAAATCAATCATTCCAATTACTGAATGATATTAGTTTTTATGATTATCTTATAAAATTATTCATCATTTATTGAACGAATACCATATCGGATTCCATCAAATTGTTTTCTTCAATATCATCTGTCAATGTTACACTGAACAAATTAATTGTTTCATCAGACTACTAACTGCAGCAATCTCATTCCTCCAACGAAAGCTAGCTTTGTAAATCAAATCGGTGGGTTCATGAAACTCTTGACCTTCCTAACTGTTTCACCGTGACTGTAACAGGTTGACTGAGACAATTGCATCCTCAAGTAGAGAAGGGACTATCTATCGGCACAACAGCTCATTCATTCATCCCAATAATACGCATAACAGAAAACTGATTAGCATATACGTACGTACCATAGTAGAAGATGCGTGCAAACGTATGATATTTATGTTATCGTGAATTTTTCGAACTCAACTGGTAAACTCATATACTGGTTGACTTATTATACTGTCAGATCAATATCATCACTCCATATTCTATTAGAGATTTATAAATATCTTGCTTAAACGTATATATTATGCTCTGAAGAACAAGGAAAATGTTTGAAATAACGGGAGAGAATTTACCTGATCCGTTTGCAGATTCGAGTTCCTCACATCAAGGATCATAAGCAGGCAGAGTTGATAATGATTTTATTTCTTATGTGGATGGATGCTTGAGTTATCAAAGGTATTTCCGCCCTTCACATGACTTTCGATCTGAATGTGGATGTTTATGAAGATCTGGAGTTGTTATGTGAGAGATTTGTCTCGTATTTAAATGACAAAGAAGAATCTATCTTTTGTTCAGAGGTGACACTCTTATATAAAGAAGCTCATTAGAAATAATATACCATGTACGCATGTCTGTATGGAATAGACTTATACATAGGTGAGGTGTAGAAAAAATTCACCTTATGTAAAGTGTCTCAGACCCCCATCGCATGCTTTACTATACATAGATTCTCTAGTGGGGAGTTAGACATAGTTTTGCATATTATTATACTCAATATTATACGACTAACCATAGGCTATGCTCTATAGAATGACAGAACACGTCTCTGGTTCCAATATATTCTATGCAGCACTGACCCAATTATGTAACTGTCACCAAAATAGCCAATTTATCCGACAGTTACGAATCGAGTGTGCCGAAAAATAAAGGAATATGATTTGGAAGATTGGAGAAGTGCTTTCACTACGCATAGCAGGATGAAGATACCTAATTCTGCAATGTAGCGTGCCCATGAAATATTGGGTATCGTATATTATTTCGAGATAGATCACAGATTGATAGGTATTACTGGTACAGTAATGTTCATTTCGGGTTTATACTTTCACAGATCTACACTGTTCTATGATATTTGTTTCAAAACCTCATTGGATGTCAAATTATCTATTACTACGATTGAAGTAATTGTTTCATACTTGGCTCACAAGACTATCATCATAGAAATTATTCGTGGAGTTAGATTGAAGAGTCTATGGGTCAAAATGATGATAGAATACTCTATGATTCAATTCACACGTTAATCATTAGCATAAGAGATGAAGAAATCAATCTATAATAAATAGGTAAGTAAAAAAGTAATAATGATTAAATTATTGTATATGAAAGTTCTGCTCTTAAGATGTCAAGTGCTCTTCATAACTAAACTTTATAAATATGATTTACTAGTTCAACACATTTTTCATTGAGAGTCATCATTTCAAATGTCCTTGATTGATAAATCATTGAACCAATAAGGTCAGTGGTAGGTGACCGATGGGGCAAAATGGATGGATAAAAACAATATTTCTGATTATAAAAAATTTGCCAATGACATTGAAAGTTGAATAATGAAAGTGTTTTAATCCTATTAGAGTTCCAAGTTTAAACAGATAAGGGATATCATTGTAGGTCTCTCAATAAAGTCAAGGTCATCTTCATCTCTTCAAATTGGAAACAATAGTGAACTTTGCCTTCTAAATCACATGTAATTTTTATGCGAATGAAACAAAAAATAATTATCATCACATTATAATGACGTTAGTAGTTGGAGAAAAATTCAACAATCTTTTTCACTTGAAAATTATCATCTATAATAACTGAAATAGAATTACAGAGGTCAAAGAAATCTTATAACGAACTTGTTTAGACAGATAAAACTTTATTGGCGTATCTCTCTATTTGTTTTGGGCGTACCTAGTAAGCTGTTTCCAGGGTCGTAAATTCTCCAATCATGTACTTTCTTCTCTAAAGAACTGTAATGATTTGTCATCAGCACTAAAAAACAGTTTCTTGCTTGATGGAAACCTTTCACATTTCACTAGGCAGAGTTGTGAGAGTGAGATTTGATGACAACAGAGTGTAATCAATGATCATTTTCATCCAGTTACAGATTTAAGCGCCTACCTGTCCTTGATATGATATTTTTTGCAACAGCGATGTAAATAATTTCAGGTCATATTATTAGAGTTTTGCTCAAAGGTATCTATTTAAATACAATAATTAGGCTATATCCGTCCTTGATATGATATTTTTTCAATAGCGATGTAAATAATTTCAGGTCATATTAATGGAGTTTTGCTCAAAGGTACCTTTTTAAATACAATAATTAGGCTATATGCGTCCATGATATGATATTTTTTGCAATAGCGATGTAAATTTCAATTTCAGGTCATATTATTGGAGTTTTGCTCAAAGGTACCTATTTGAATACAGTCATTAAATAATAATAATGTGAAATATTTCTTCTATGTTTGATTTTGAAGCATCTCAATTTGAAAATCTACCTTGTACAAATATTTAAGGACTGAAAATTTTGTGCAGTGAAGAACTACAAGATTTTACCTATTTTGGACTATGTGTAACCTTATCTAAGATTGGGAGAGGAATAGCACAAGGTTACCTTATTTTTCATCTCCCTATCATTTCGATGATGTACTTATTGTAGCCTATGGATGAATAAAGAATAAAGAATAAAACAATATGAGGGGAATTAAGAATCTGTGCAAAATTTAGTCCTGAAATTTTGGAAATATTTTACATCATTATTGTTTGATGAATTTCATTTTGAACATCTTTTGTTTTATAACTCATGCAAACTCTCAAGGCAAAAGAAATCGATTAAAATTCTCCGCTGAAAGAATTTCATTGGAGATGGATAACTATGGACCACGTTGGTTGGAACAGTGAAACTACCGATATTATTGATAACTGGTGAAGAGTGAGAGAATAAATTGCCTTATTCTCAATAGAGCAACACTTCTGCAATTTATCAACAGAAGAGAGCCTTATCGCTGTGTTATCTACTGTACTAAAAACTCCGATTTAATGAGGGATGTGCCTATCGAAACTCCATTGACACTGCTAATAGCTCTGCAGTTGATCAATCCACTGCGTATATTTTCATATTGAATGATATATAAATTTCCATCATTGAAGTAATAGGTGTTCTATTTGAAAAACGAGATTTAATTGTCACACGGAGATGTTTATGATTTTGTTATTATTATTATTATATCTTCATCTTAGAATAGAGTTGTAAGATTCTATCAAGGTAGGCCTACTGTAAACTACTTCTCCATTATTCAATAATGCGTACAATGAACTTGTACTCAGCAAAAGTGATAAAGAGAGATTAAAGCCGAGGTACTCTAGATAAGATAGATAGTACAGTATACTGCAATAATATGAATTATTTCTAATTCAGTGTTATAGAATCCTCCTAATACTATTAAGATTCAGGGTAATATAAGTTGACATTCAATCGAGATTACAAAAAATGTTTGTAAAATGTTGAAAAATTGTAGGTGGAGAATTGATTGGATAGACTATCTTCTTATTTAATAAGGAGAATAAATTAATAACCTGTCTGCCACTATTAATGTATCTTTTAATCTAAATGATTATCACTACTTTCATTTTCAATTATGTAAACCAATCTAACAAAAAATGTTTGAATGAATAGATGAATTTGAGCAGAATATTAATTGGTCAATTTTCCTAGTTGGTATTACGTTTTTATGATCATATTAATTAACAAAGAACCTATTAAATCTGGATTCCAATGTTTAATAAGTACTTGACATAGCCTAAGTGTCATAATTGTTGGACTCAAGCAAAAATATAGGCTACTTCGATTTTGATATCAAATGGTAAAGGAGGGAGCTATATTTCCAGTTATTTAATGAATTATTGAAATCCTTCTCTCACTCGTATAGTCATTACACAATGGAGAGTTAACTTATCCAAAAAAATATAGTTAAATAATGACATTAGCTAAACTATAAACATTTTTTAAATATAGAAGGTGGAGAATTGATTGAATGGCTATACTGATGTCTATTATATATTTAATGACTTTAAAAATATCCTTCAGGGAGAATACAAATTGCAATATGAATCATATTAGAAATAAAACATAGTGAGTACTGTTCTGTACAATAATTATAATCATATTCTAAGAATAAGGTGGAGAGGACTACGAGGTCCTAATTACCCCTAAAAAAATACTTTCATTTCTACGTTGTTTCAATTTTGTTGAAGAAATGGCAAGACTCTTCAATCATTATCATTCACAAAGAATGTCAACTTCTATTACTCTTGTCAATATCACTAGTAAATCAAAACATGTCAATGTATATTTACTCTTGATAATATGACAAGAAATTCAACGTTCACCAACATTATTCATTAATTATTTATTCATGAATTCATTAATCCATTCACTGACAATATTTAATAAATTAAAAAGTTCGGGATGAATAACCAACATCAGGCATTCGCCCGAAACTGTTTCTGTACCTAATTGAAAATAACATAAACAGTCTAGAGGCAATCCTCATAATCTAATTCACTATTCTGAACAAGTAAATCATCCTTCATTAACATTATTCATGAATTCATTAATCCATTCACTGACAATAATTAATTACAAAGTTTGGGATGAATAACCAACAGACATTCGCCAGAAGCTGTTTCTATCCCCGATTCGAAATAATATAAACAGTCTAGAGGCTATTCTCATGATATAATTCACTAATTCTAATTAATGCTAATAATTAATGAAATAATTGTTTGCTAATTGAATAGCAATGCCTACCTTTCAATAGCAATAGAATCCAAAATCACAAGTGGGGATCGCGCGCACTGATCAATCTAGATCCGAATCGGACAACGGGCTAATTTTCACAGGAGTAGCTGTTTGAAAACAACCGGCTGTCACAGCACTCGGAACACTGAGCTTCTTTCAGTTCGCAGCGCGAAAATTGGTAAGGAAGGACTCAGCGTACAGTAAACACAATGCTTTATGCAGTTGCTTATCGTCGCCTGATGTCGAACCATGTGATCTCGGCCAATGGCAGGCCAGCGTCTGCCCCCTCCACCCACCCCGTCATGGATCGTTGGGCTCAATGTTGCCGCGGGGAAATTTCGGTGCTAGCCATTTTTCCCTCCCAACAGCTGATGCAGTAAACAAACAATGTTGACTAGGGCAAGAGCTTTTCAGGTGAGTGAGCATGGTGCTTTCGGGTAGGTACCATTTTTGCATTTTCTGTCTGAGGAGTGTCTCGAGGACTCTGATTTTGTGAAGCTTGTAGAAATCTATGTAGGCTCTCAAAATCATAGAGCTGTGCAACATTAAGGATAGGACTTTTTGGAGGGTATTATTGTTTTATTTCTGTCTGAAGTATGATGAGGGCCTTAAGGATTTTAAATTATTAAAATTCCCTAAAGCATGTTGGATATCACAAATAATATTGTAAATTGAACTCGTATTTAGAAAGTAGAAAGTAAATTCGTATAGTTTTTTGTTGATGTGGAGCCCCATGTGGAAAGGTCCCCCTCGCCTAAGTTTATAATTGAAGTAGTTAATATGTCTTACAACTGTAATCCTTCAGTCGAGACCAACGATTCGCTATAATCTAGTACTGTAGTAAAAATAATCGATTAGTTACTTGTTTGCAAAAGTAGGATCTTTGTTTATTTGCTCTGTTGTATTTTTAATGGGTCTATTGTGTCTGAAGAAATATGATCCTTTGAAGCCATTTAATCATTGAGGGGAAATCAAAAAGCATCAAAAATCAAAAATCAAAAGTTATTGATTTCGGAATGGTACTATTCAATAGTTGAATTATTCATATTATTTTAGTTCTATTATTGTCATTGGAAAGATAGTTCTGTGATGATTTTACACGTAGAAATTTCAGGCTGAGTGAACACCCACGCGGGAAGACGAGAGCGGTACAATTTCGAAGCTAATGAAAAATATAATGGTCATTTCTGTCATTAACATTCTTTGGTTTGGGTCTCTTCTTTAATTGATGGGCTACAATACGCTATGATATGAGTTTTTTTAGGCTGTTGATAATTCCATTATTTTCTGCTTCTAGAGAACTTGAAAATGTTATTAACACTTATTATTAAAAGAGAAAAAAAGAAAGAAACTTTATTTCGCCAAAATACAAAATCACAAGAAAATATTACCAATTAATAATACAATAATAATTGGAGTCTTAATAATAATAAACTATCTTTTTCTTGAAAAAGAGAGATAATATTGATGTACTCGGTCGATTGGAATAGAATTTATGACTTGACTGGAACAGCAATGCTGAGCGAATGATATATAGAATCAGAGAAAACTTCTATAATTTGTATTCTGTGATAGAATTTATTGGAGGAAGAATAATCTCCAAGTCTACAAGCTATTATACGAAAACAAAATTCATTAATCTGAAAATCTATCTCACGTTGGTATGAGTTGATAATCAATCAACAAGGTTCGATCAAGTTTGTTGTGCGTCAAAAGGAAATACGAATAATTCGAATAGATTCGTACAAAAATTGTAAATAACAACAGCCAACTGAGCTTATTCAAGTAGCATTGAATCTTCGAAAATGTGTTTTCATTGTCTTGAGTCCAAAAATTATGTAATCTATAGTATAATTAGGCCTAATTCATATATGCCTATCCACATTTCGAAAATCCTTAATTGGCAAGAAAACTACTGCGGAAAAATACAAACTGTTATCGTGAAAATCATCTGAGCCTTTTGATGAGATAATGAGTGAGAATTGGAAGGAACTCTGACGCGGTCGGAAGGTCCAAATGGAGGTGATAGTTATGTCTTGTCAATGGAGGAGATATAATTTGCCGTTTTTACACACGTTATAACCTACCTCCGATAATAACCGATGGCCATGTGAAGCGCAATACGAACTGGTTTTCAATCCAACCTTGTTCAGATCCTGTCGATGTAGTTTTCTCGAGTGTAAGCCACAAAACTATATTAAAATGTCATTACACTGAATAATATCGAGAGTCATAGTTGTTACCTGCTCTACATTATGATCTATATCGTTTCCTGTCACCTTCCTTGTTTAGAATGATTATTCACGTTGCTATTTGGAGATTTGTTGTATGTTCAAAGTGTTCAAAGAATGAGGCAAATCCAGTCTAGAATGTCAGAAAGAATCAGTCTATGCCCTTATTTCTTATTCACTAATAGCTCCTAATCTATGTGAATTCATATCGACGTATTATTTGGGATAAATGAATTTCTACGATTTCAGGATGACTCAGCCATTGGTTCCATCTGAGATTGAAAATATCTCAGTAATAGTACAGTATTAACATTACTATATTTCGTCTTTTACTATAGTATTTGTCTATAATTCAACAAATCGGATAGCGCTATCTCTTTCTCGCTTTTCTCTGTTGCCAGATCTTTGTCTTTTAAAAATTTAGAATTAATAATTAATTAACAAAATATTCCATCTTAATTATGAAAATTCATTATGGTATTATTGGAATATATAATTTCTTGCATAATAAAATATAATTGATTATTTTAAACGAGAATGAACAGTTAATATTACATCAATAGACCTGTATCAGCTACCGTCTATAGAAGGCATTGACAAGACAGAAGATCGGCAACGTTGTTCTCCTATCTTTCTCCACTGCCATTATAACGTGGACCTTACTATAGTATTATTTTATCTATGGTTGCACTTTCAATCAGTATGGTTCATGTTACCCTATTGTAACTCATGTAACCCTTATGTAACCCATATTATAACCCCGATATCGATAATGAGCGTCAACTACTTTCAGAAATGAAGAATGAATGAATTGAGCTCCATTGTCAAAATTCAATTCAATTCGAATAAAATTGCACATAAATATACATTCTTCTAATTGTTGAACCTTTTTATAAAAATAATTGAAGGTACATCAAAGAAGTGGTAGACAGCAAATAATTGATATTCATTTAGGGTAAAAATTCCAAGGCCAATTACACAAAAGCCGGTTAAATTTTAACCTTGATTAATTTCACGAGAACCAATCACAGCAGTCTTTTCAAAAAAATCCTTCTCTCATCGGTTCTCGTGAAATTAATAACGGTTAAAATTCAACCGGGTTTGTGCAACTGGTATTAAGACTTGCATATGGTACATTGTTTGAGTATACTGTTTTGTGTTTTTTTTTTCTTCGAGTGATAAGTGGTATTGTCATTTTTACTGAATTGTGACATTACATTACATGTGATGTTTACATACAAACTTGACAGTGAAAATCTTCTTGTTAGATAATTTATTGATGATGTTGGGAAAATAAGGGAATAATTAACGCATAGGGAAAATAGAGGTTTAGGTGAATGAAGGAGGATGTGGTTTGAAATTTAATATCCCTTCAAAACTATTCATCTCAACTTACTATAATTATTTTTAATCGAGATTGAGTTAGTTGACAGGCTGGACAATTCTCTTTCATAAAAAAGCAGCTGATACTGATAAGCGGCCGAGTTGTCCAAGCCAAGTTGTCGGCAATCGTTGTCGAACGAGATGAATAGCCCCCCTTGCCTCTTGAACTTGACCTAGACAATTGGAATAATCTCTCGGACTCGGCTTCTTGCGGCTTGCAGGGCTTGCAGGGATCAGCCTTAGCCTTAGCCGTCACCTGCCAACCTCACCGCTCAAAATTCTCTTGCCATCAGAATGTGTCACAGCCGTGCCACTCCACTGGAGTGTGCCAGTGGCTCAAGTGCATCTTATCTTGTTCATTTTTGTAGAGAACATTTTCATTTGAAGACGTCAATCTTATCTACTCAAGTACTACAACAAAAGTTTATACAATCTTACTCACTTGTTCCATTGTTATTGACTATATTTGTTTTGGCTATAAAATAAGTTGGCCATGCAATGGAGCCAATAAGAAACCATAACCATGACTTGATTCTCAATTTTGTACAACATCGTAAATCATGAAACTGATAGTAAATTCATACGGGATATTTTTGTTTGAAACTTGTAATCTTGAACCGGATAGAATTATCCACATCGTAAGCGTGTAGGAGTCCTACCACTACCTCCGTAAACAAGCCTGTTTACGGAGGTAGTGGTCCTACCTGTGCTGACGTTACCAGAATGCACTATGACTTTGTTTACGAAGGTAGTGTTACAGCCACGTCTTATGAGAATGGAAGATCAATAACGGAACCCTTTCACATTAGAAAACATGAAACAAATGAATGATAAATGAACTACTACACCTCAAATTCATCAAATACTCATGTGAGGGAACGGTGGATAACATTTTAACTAGTTCTATGATCTATCTGAAACTACTCACATTGAATATTCAATTCTATAGAAGGAAATAAATGAAACCGGAGAAGTTGAACTTATGTTTTGGAAAATAGCCTATACAAATCAATTTTCTCCATGATAGGTTGATTAGAGATTCACTGATTGATCAAACAGAAGGCCTTCCAACAAACAACTGGAAACTTGCTACAAGAAGACTATTAAGTGATGAATGTCAAAAAGACCACTATCGTGTGCTGTAACAAGTTCGAAAATAGAAACACTTTTTTATTTGCGTGCATTTGTTTCTATGAAAATGAATCGGGTGGCTCACCTTCGGCAGAGGAATTTTGAAACTGAAATTTCCAGTTATTAGAGCAGAGCAAGTCGTGTGCAAAACTTATCCAAGAGACAAACTTCCTAGCAGAAAGTAATTCTTGGTGCTTCTCAGCCAAGACATTTCACAGGAATGGTGTTATCCTTTTCTATATTTCCTACAATATTTTCAGGTGGATGGGGGGCTGGTATAGGTGGGGGGATTATTGAAGAGAGAAGAGAGTTATTATCTTAATTCTATTCGCTCTATTCTCCTTCTCTCAATCAGAGGAGAAGGCATCATCAGCCTAACGACAGGTTGTCTATCAGTTGGCGTGATGATGATTCAAGAACGTACGTCAGAGGTCGCACAGTAATTGCATTTCATAATAATTCAGCCCGAAAACTAGATGCCGTTTCCCGATTCGCCCGGTCAACTTTTTTCTCATGAACAACAGACTCAGGCTCAAGTTTATTTGTGAAAATGTCGCCAATATTTTTTCCAGACAAATATTCAATAGGAAAAGGCAAGCATTGGAATTTAACGATTCCAGAAGTTCCATTCAGTCGATTGCTATTAGCATTTGAAAGGATTTGATAAATACCTGAATATCATTATTGAGTTGAGTTTTCAATAGCCAATTTATGGCTGAAATATCAATCAATCATATTTATTCATCAATGTACAAGTACAGTGATTATTGTCACATTACAAAACTTCGAAACAAGATGTTTCGATTTCAATATAGGTTATATACTTGAATAAAAACACAAATATGTTGTCAAATTCTACACAGTTTTATCCGGTACACGACCATGGTTTTGTGACCATACCGGTCACATTTTCAAGTAGTCAACTTGAAAATGTGACCGGTGTGGTCACGAAACCATGGTCGTGTACCGGATAAAACTGTGTAGAATTTGACAACATATTTGTGTTTTTATTCAATTATGGAACGGTTATACAATATTGACAATTACTCAGTCGAATTTTTAGGTTATATACTATCATTCTTCAATGGTCCGTCCAAAATAATTTGAGGTTTGATTGACTTTATATGAGGACACATTGAAAATCAACGTGATGTAATATGATTATCAAATGAGACTCAGAATCGTTAAAATGATGAATAGGTGTTTTTATAGAATAGTGGATGAGAAAAGATTAGATACCATACATTATTATAGATACCGTACATTATGTCAACCTGAAGAATGTATGAGAATTGAAAGCATTATTCGAAGTATCTTTCATTATTGTGTCAGTATTTTTATATTTGTGTGCCTCAGATATCCTCAATATCAGTGTATTCTTTGCCGAGGAACCTTTCACGAGTTTTAGAATATTGGAGTTATAAATTTGAGAAGTGGTATGTATGAGTTTACCTCAGTAGTTTTTGTTAATTATAAGAGTCATTATGGAAGATCACTTTTCAGGATGGCTGTGAATAAGTTATCCATAGTCAGGCTGATCGCCAATATTTGGAACGAATAGGCACTAGCAGAAGAAGATAAAGAGTTTGAGAATCCCTTGTTTTATTATGTATTTCCACTTTCCTTGTCTATATCCTTGAGCATACGACTTGATGAATATATAAACAGTAGTTTTGTTGATTACATGAGTCATATATAAAGAATGAGAGAATCCCTTGTTATATAATGTATTTTCAATTTTCATGTCTATAATCTTGAACATACTCCTACATACGGCTTGATGAATATGTTTTCAAGAATATTAAGATAAAGAAAGGAAAAAAGGTGTTGTCGAATTCCACTATAACAACATCTTTTTATCTTTTTATCTTCATATTTATTCGACATCTTTTTTCCTTTCTTTATCTTAATATGGAGAAGTTCCACAATATCTCTGATAAAAGTGTTAAATTTTTTTTTCAAGAATACCCCAATACAACGAGTTTGTTATGTTTGTCACTTATTAAGATACGTTATAATAGGGGTCGATTAAATTTTATTTCTCACCGTTGTTCTATCGAGTTGAATAATTGCCTCTATTAAAGGCGGAGTTAAGGGCGGAATTCCCTTTATTATTCAATTAAATTCTTCTAACAAGTTATCCTAGAGAATTAATTCCTGCAGCTCTCACACATTCTATATCATTCCACATTGTTGAAGAATATGCAAGATTGAATTGCCACATTCAAAAATCAGAATGATCCAAATCATCAGTTGAACAACTGGGGTGATCATCACTTCATGTTTCTTAACTGAGTCAATATAATCCTTAGGACTTATTACAGTTACAGAGCGCGTTGAAAGAACTAAAGTAATTCCAATATACAAGCATGGACTTATATGGTATATTTCATTGCATGAACTATCAATAACTATTATTTTAATCGGTCAAGTTATTGCTTACTGTGAAACAAGTACGGTAAATTCATTGGTAAATGGTTTCATACCGTATTCATTGGATTCATGTTTCATGGTTTCATTGGTTTCAAATGGTTTCATGTTTTCATACGGTAAATTGGTGGAATTCATTGTCATTTCAAGTCCTGCCTAATACGTCCTAGAAGTTCTCGACCTGATATTATAATTGAATAGGTTTTTAAAATTGCATTCCACCTTATTTTCAATAAAATAAACTATGCAACCTTACATTATTAGTAATTAATTGATCTAAAAACTCTTTGAACTGGCTCAAAGACTGGATCGAGAACTGTAACTAAGGGCGGATCCACTTCAATAATACATCTTAGAAATCTATCAAATTGAAAATGAATATCATATTATACAACACTCTGTGAAAATCAACTAGGTAGGCCTGTCTCTCTATTCCAAGAGAAGACATCAATGAATAATTAGATTCCATCACGAACTGATATTATTGTCATTATTTCAAGTCCTGCTCAATAAGTCATAGAAGTTCTCGACCTGATATTATAATTGAATAGGTTTTTAAAATTACATTCCACCTGATTTCCAAGAAAATAAACAATGCAACCTTCAAATTTTGACATCGAACTGATATTATACACTTGGAATTTCAAAGATTGAAGACGAGCAGTCTATATTTAAGCTGTTCATTTAGCACTGCTGGAGGTGCATGCAGCAAGTGATATGGGGCTTAATGGATCGAAGGAGTATTACAGAGAATTGACATTTGAGGCAGACCCATAGAGGCCATTCCAAAATATGCAGTAATACTGCATATAGCATACTGTCCTTCAATGTAATTTTTGTTTTGTGTTGTTTTTTTTTTAATAATTATGACAAGTCACTTCTGACTCTTCCACATGCTGGCCCATTTTAAGCTTATATATTTAGCACTAAAAAATCATAATTTTCAAATTGTATGAAATTTGGAGGATAAAATTCAAAAATTTCATTAAAAAATGAAAAAGTTGGCTTGTATACTTACCAATGTAACTATCCTTTTGCTGTTGACTATCAACGTCCAATATAACTAGCACTGACCGACCACAAACAACTGAGGAGTAATAATTGTAACAACGCTATTATCCTAGAGAGCCTAGACCTGCATGTACACAACCACACGAGCTCACCTTGAGTAATGAGACAGCTCTTCAATCCTGCTTTGAAATTACTCTCCAACTCTGATCACACCAGAAACAATGTGATTGAGAAAACAAACAGGAAAACAGATCATACGCAAGGAAAAGTTTATTCGACTCAAACATTGAGTGCGTGTACGAGTGCGTGAGGAAGTCATCGCTTATAATATCTGTTTAGTACTGATGTCAGTGTTTACTTAAAATTTAGGGACATACCTAATCTTCCATTGCTTGATATATTTGAATAACTGATCTATAAGGAAACTCGGGAGGTTTTATTCCTGAAGACGTAATATCATAGAACAACCAATCTATTCTTACTCCGTGGTGAAACTAAAGGACTCAGCTTATGAAAAAGTGTAAACTTGATTTTACAGTAAACAGTAGTCTAATATGAATTAAAGAGTTGAAAATTGTCAAATTTGACTGTCCTACAAAAAAAAAAATCAAGGGGGAATGCTTACCCCCTAAATTTAAAAAAAAAAAACGCTCAATTCCCCCCCCCACCAAATTTAAGGCCGCAGTCTGCGTTTAAGGCCCGCAGCAAAGTAGACCCACGCTAATCCACGAAAAGCAACCCACGCCGTGTGATGTTTTGTAAGCCATTGCTAGGCTTCTCCAGACATCTGTTCAATACATGCAATGAATAATCCACTTGTCAGCTGATTGATTATGCAGAATTTTATAGCAATGGTTTATACCATCCCACGGCGTGGGTTGCTTTTCGTAAATTGGCGTGGGCCTACTTTGCGGCGGGCCTAAACCCCCCCACCCCCACTCGACGGTGTGAGCACATCTGAAATCAACATTTCTGATGTTAGATTGTCTATATACTCAATTATTGAACTTGAACTTTCTTCTTTTGAATTTTTTGTATCTTGTGTTTGAGACACCAATAATAATAAAACATTTTTTTCTCAAATTCTGGTGAAAGTGAGCTATTTTCTACAAATATTGAAAAAATTTTCGGGATCAATAGATTTAGTCATTTCTTACTCGTGATGAGTTTGGGTTTTTCACATCAATATACTTTGATCTGCTAGCACCGCCTGGTTCGAATCCCGCCGATGGCATGGACGTTTGACCATATCATCAATTCAGCAACGCACTCTCCATTACCCACGCACAAGCAAAAATCTCATGTGGACGTTATCCGCAATAAAAAAATTACTTTTGAGTTTCTCACGTGGTAGGGAAACCTATCTGAAACTCTGCTGATAATATTATTAAGTAATAATTACGGTATTGTATCAGAACAGGGTGGGGAATTCAACGTTACGCTATTTGGTAAATATTTACTCGATGTAAACATTATGACTGGTTGTACGTTCATTGGCGTTATCAGAGCAGCTTGACTCGGACATGAGAAGAGAACTCTTGAGTTTTCCTCCAAGTAATGGACAGATAACCACGAATGGAATAAACCACGATTCGGGAGATTAGATTCATCAATTCAATAGACTCCATACGGAACTTCAATTTTTCCTAAAAGTTCAATCAAAATATCTATAAATGTAATATAATTAATGAGGAATCCAATGTGGAGACACAGCCGAGTAATATGGAACATGCTCAAGTCTCTGTATTCCTTCATTTTCATCTCTCTTCGAATCTACTGGAACATTTAATGACTTACTAAGCACTAACTAATTAATAATACGCACAAAAAACTAACAAAACCTACTCTTGAACATGGTACGCCATAGTGGAGTAGGTCAATTTCCACACAGAAAAAACTAAACAAGTTTGATCAATTCAAATAACAATAAACAATAGAACAATAAAACTTGAAACTTGAAACTTGAAACTTGAAACAAGTAGAGGACACTTTATAAGAATTTTTGTAACTAACTATTGAATGTAATATTGTAATTTATCTAATATTTTTCGTAATTGATGTTGTAGTTTTAGTTTTTTGGGTAATAAACATTTATTTATAGCCACCGTAATGTAATTAAGTGTGAACCTAGAATATTGACTTAATCCTTATTATTAATTAGATAATTCAAGTTTTTCCAATTTTCCTTCAGATGAGGCATTTTATAATCTATTTTAGTTCCAAAACATCAACTATTGTATTTCTCTGTGAAGCTTCCATCTGTTGAGTTCTATATCGCATTTATCCCTGCAGTGATTCTAAGTACCGGTTGCACAAATAACCGTGATTAAGTCCACGAAATCAGTCAGAGAAGGCGTTTTTGAAAAGACGGCTTCTCTGATTGGTTCACGTGGAATTAATCACAGTTAAAATTAACCGGCTTTCGTGCAACAGGCATCAAGAGAACCAATGAAAAGTAACCAGAGAGACTTCCAATGAATTAAGATTTCCAGAGGATGATATTTCAGGCTCCAAATACTGAAACTCCAGAGGATGATACTCACGGGTGATGGGAAGGATGATGAATGAAAAGAGGATGCACATCTTTAAGTGGGGTCCGGAATATCGGAAAGTGATTTCCGAGGTCATGAATTATATTTAGTGAAGTCGGCTCATATGGTCACCGGTCCAAAAGGAATTCAGCAGACCCTTTTGTATCGAAATAAAAATGAAAACCCTTATTTTAAATTGTTTAAAAACGACATGTTTCGGCTATGATGCCACTAATATTGGAATCGACTTGTTTCCATTTCGTATCTTATCGGAGCGATTAGCGTGACCGCGCTTCCCTGACTTATTCAATTCATTTATTGAATATTACTTATTTATTTCAATTCATTTATTGAAATAATTACTTATTTAATATTCATTTATAATAGGTAATTATTCTTGTAGGCTACATTTCAAGTAACAGAGACAGTTTTAACTTAGTTTTCATCCTGAAAATTTTCTGGAAACATTGAATTCATAGTAACCTGAAAACAATTCAATTCATTCCAATTTGGCGAAGATTTTTTTTTGGAAACATTGAATTCATAGTAACCTAAAAACAATTCAATTCATTCCAATTTGGTTAACATCAATTAAGGAATTAGTATTATTTATGGAAGTTGATAACTCATGGTTCACGCATAAGATGAGGATCAGTTGAGATATTATTGAAAACTTAGAGAGTATCTGGAGAAGATTCATTGATCTATAAAAACCCATGACAATCTTACAATGATAAGCTATATTTTGGGAATATGGTATGAAACTTTTCTTGTGCCAAAAATGTCATAAGCTGAACTTAAGAATGTGTCTACAGTCACAGCATACAATCTACTAACTTGAAATCTCTCCAACTTCAATAGGCTAGCTATTTTTGTGTTTAAAGATTATTTTCTCAATAGAAATCTTTTCTATTCTAATATAATCAGCAAACCGCGACTATCTCGAACGTCACAGTCAAGGCAAATTAAATATAAGCAAATGACTATTATCATTATGTAGAACAATAACATAGTGTGGGCGTGGAGGTGAAATAGCTGCCGTATCAACTTTGCATTGTTTATAAAACCAACTTTGAGTGCCCTTCATTTTGAACAGAGATTAAGTTTGGACTTTATCCGTCCTTCGATATACGCATAAAAATACGGTATAGTGGAATTGACGACATAAATAAATCTTATGTTTATCTGGTAGATGGAGAGGAGAATATAATCATAGAGAAAAGATAGCGTACTTGTATCAGTTGTCTCTGATATAATGGAGTTTAAATAGGTACTGTCTTCGAAATATAGAAACGATTTTCTATTATCTATAAGCAATTATCAAATGTGGAAAATAGACATTGAACATATATAATTATTATTCTCCTGACGACACTCAGCCAAGGAGAAAGTGCTGACAATAAAAATGTATATAATTATTATCAAACGAAAATCCAAATTAAATGCTGTAAATCACCCCGAAGACTTCTGCTACTGCAAATATTGACAAAAGGATAAACAGCCAGGTGGAAATTCGATGAGCGTTACTATTCAAAAAATTATTTGTCAGCCTGGGAACCCATTAAACATATAATTTCAATCAAATAATAGTGTGGATTATTCAATTATCAGAATCATGGGGACAAATGCTTTATTTCTATCTGAAATAATTCATAGTGGAGAGGAGGTAATTTTATTTCCTTCATATTTATAAGAAGAGCTTAATCCTAAAAAGCATTAAGGGAAGCAGAATGCAATTACGCACATTATGAGTCTAGCAAGCAAGCTCAGCCATGTAGGAGGCGTGCGACAGTGTCGTTTAAAAGTTGAATTTCAAACCTATTTCTTTCATCTTTTAAATTAAAGCAGTAGAAAAAATGGTTCTTTATGTTATTCTATAGCAGTTTGCTTATTCATGAAAGTGTAGCCTATAAGCAGGGGGTGAGATTGCATCCTTGAAATTCTTGAGGGGGTTTTGAAAATTATTTTTGGGGGACCAGCAGTATCCAATACTTTTGTGGGGGATAGTCTACTAGAATTTGGGTTATCTAGTGGGGGGAGGGTGAAGAGAGAATATCATCCACACTCTTCAGTAAATAAAGGCGAGAGATTCATATTAGACAATAAGACATACGTAGAGAGTCAAGTCCCACACACACACATCGATTTTTGTTCGTACGATATTTTGCCGTCCTTATAAATTCTATTAGGTTAAACGGAACTTGACAAACATCATCTGTTTAATCTAATAGAGTTTATAAGGAAAATACCTTACGAACAAAAATTGATGTGTGTGTGCGGGGCTTAAGGCTAGCTACACACTCATCGATTTTTGTTTGTACGATTTTTCGCCATCCTTACAAATTCTATTAGATCAAACAGATTATGTTTGTCAAGTTCCGTTTAATCTGATAGAATTCATAAGGCCCCGCACACAGACATCGATTTTTCTTCGTACGATATTTTGTCGTCCTTATGAATTCTATCAGATTAAACGGAACTTGACAAACATTATCTGTTTAAAAACATCTCTTCAATCTAATAGAATTTACAAGGACGGCAAAATATCTTACGAACAAAAATCGATGTGTGTAACTGGCTTAAGACGCAAATAATGTGGAGGCTAAAAATGATGTGTCGTGATTAAAAAATTAATACTGGTATGGATATTGCATGTATATAATCCTAATATTTCACTTTGAATTAATCCATTTTTCAAGGATACACCATGAAGGAAAGTATAGTCTATAGACTATGGAACAGTAATGTGGATAAGACAAAGAATCACAAGTTCATCAATCACTTATTGAATGAGATTTTGATGAAACAATAAGAGATCCTATTGAAGTGAAAATACACTTACTTTTGTAGTGTCGATCGTTTCGACCTGTTGTTGGTCATCATCAGACTGTGGGAATTTAAAAATTATTATTAATAATTTGTCTGATGATGACCAACAACAGGTCGAAACGATCGTCACTGCAAAAGTAAGTGTATTTTCACTTCAAAAGTATTTTTTAAAATTCAAGTTTAATTTCAACAGTGAAAAAGTATGGATATACAACAGAGAGATCCTATGTTAATGCTGAAGTGGATCCGATTTCAAAATCAAGAGAAATTTTCTATTCTAAACTTGTATTTGAAAATTATTCCTCTTAATTAACATGAATGATAATTATTACGTCGTATTGAACAATGAGAGTGATAAAATAATTATAATATATTGAGTAGAGGAATAATAGAACTGATATCAATGTCATAGTGTTCAAGGCTGGATCATTACTAAATATTTATGAATGATAAACTTCTTTTTCTTCTTAAGGTTTTAGAGAAATTGGATTCTCTATAATAATCTTCATACTCTCTAGCATCTTCTGGGATATATAGCAATCTTCTGGGATATATAGCATTTATCAAGTATATGATGATTATGACTTGAAACTTCTTTATTGTCAATACAATTTTACAAAACAAAAATATATAAATATCCTTCAAAACAATAAAGCCCAAAGGTGAAAACCTGTTTGGGAAACATAATTTTTAAATATATACACACAACTCTCGAGAATAACATCAGATGATAGTAGTATAGCATTTTATCAAGTCAATCTCTACTATCATTCATTTAATGCTCACGCATTCTCAGTATCCTATATACTTTCTTGAGCTGTTGAATTTTTAAGCAGTGGATGAGTGAGGGAATCATTTTCCTGACCTTACTAGTTATTAAGAGAAAATAAATGATAGCTTGAATTTTTTATCACACAGAGATATGAAAGAAGTCAACGTATGAGATCACTCAAATTCCGATGAAAGGGTTGAATTACATTTTGTTTCTGTATAATAACTCAACAAGTATTGATTATTATCAGTTTGTTTGTTTGAATACTCAACTTAACTAATGGGACCCTGATATTTTATTTTATGTCATCTTAATATACTCTTATAATAATCACCTACAAACGTCATTATGAGAGCTTGAATAGGGAAAAATAAAATTATCATAACATATTATTTTAGAGTAATATTACGTAATTTCAACACATATTGGAAAATTACATTTTTTGTCTTCTGAAATCCGCAAGTAGATTACATATTTTTTGGATAAAGCTATCCGCATTACTAATAGCTCACCTTCAATTTTGTAGGTCTATAAATCACCTTGTGATAGGTTTCCATTGTCAGAATAAAATAATAAGAGTGTACCTGATTTTCTAAGATACGCAGTGAGACAAATAAGTATTGTTAGATCGTGTTTTATTCGTCAACACACAGTTATTATGAAAATGTAATAGTTTTTTGTACTATTTTTTGTTAAATAGCTTATCAGTTGATTGAAAAGTGGATTGTAGAGTTGATTGTATAAGTACATCGTAAAAATGTATGAGCAGAATTAAAAGTTGATAAATACTCTGTAATAGACAGTTTTTCCTTCAACAACAAAACATAAAATAAATAATTATTGGAATGATGTTAGTGATTAATTTTATTGTTCACTTGACATTTACTTGATCCTCTAACGAGCGATAATTGATATTATTGAAATATATCATTCTGCTAAAACCTTCTTTCGAGAATTGGTGTTTTCCATTTAAAATACAGTGCTAAAATATCAATTATAATTTTATTGGAACACGGGATCATCATTTTGTTAAGTTATAAGGATAGTCGAAATAAACTATAATTTCTCTCATGAGACAAGGAAAACGCTTCAATATTTGATTTTAAATATAGACTAGTATTGTTAACGACTCGATATTGTCAAAACAATTTGAGATACTGTACTGCTTTCGTTAGTTACACCATTTTATCGATCTCTAGTTAACTGGAAGCTTCAGCATTGAGCTGCAGAATGTTGGTGAAGACCAACGATTGGCCATTGGCTGTTCACCAATAGCGGCTTAGCTCTAATATCATTGACCGAGAAGAAGAAACGCCCAAGTATTCCAAATATGGTTATGAGAACTATTGGACAATGGTTCATACCAATAAAGAGTAACTCAGTAACTCTTGAATGGATGATAAAAATCGAAATATTAACAACTTATGTAAAATGTAGAATAAAGAATGAGTTCTATCTGTGAGAACTGTAGGCTACAATTTACATAGGAAAAAAAGGCATATAATGAGGATGGATTTCACTTTTTTCATTCGTAGGCTTACGGAATGAATATGGTCAAATCCATTGTAATTTTTGTGTATTATATGTATTACATGTTTTTATTCAAAAGGCATCACGAAGAAGAAAGTTGATTTTTTCTCAACAAACACGAGCATTGATTTTTGAATACTTCGTTTATTTCCAATAATAAACTGATAAAATACATCCTAAAAAAGAACAGTAATCAGAGTTTTCTCAACCGCTGCCTATATCATCGATATCACTCAATGTTTACGTCAATATAAATAGAAATTTGCCGATAAATTTTCTGCAAAAAGTTTGAGTTTAGTGCCGGTCTACGTCAATGATGGCCTTCTGCTCTTGTTGGTAAATAATGGCAGATAAGTTGTAATTGCACGGAGAAATAAAGATTAATTCAATCATAAATATACGAGTGGAAAATATTTTGTATCAGTGGCCTATGGACTTGACGCAGATGTTTGCAGGTTGACCGTAGCTCCAGATGGCATTGACTTTTCATAATCGTAAGCTGAATCATAGTTTTTTGTCCATTAAGGAAAATGAATTTGACTTGAGACTTGATGATAAGTAAAGTTCAATTAATCAAAGCTTGAATGAATGAAGGATCTATTGTTTGTTATTATCAACAATGCAGGGGTGCCCACAAGGAGGTTGATATATCAAAACAATTCAAGGGGGGGTCCCTAAAAATAGTTCAGCAGTATTTTAACATTACTAAAATTACCAGGTTGGTACGAAAAATTTGAGATTTCATTATAGGCTATCATGATATCAGCTATAGTATAATTATGTTCCACACCTGCATGAATCAATACTGAAATCCTAGCTCAATTTTTTTTCAATAAATTTACGTACAATTCCTTATCTACGTAAATTACAATAGCCCAATCCCTGTTCGAGAGAAGAAGAAGGAGAAGAAGAATAAATTATGTAACGCTTTTAAGCGTACCGGTAGGTTGATTGAAGATCCTTATTAGCGTACATGTCTCAATCTCACAAATTATTGGACCTATGGCGATTTTCTGTGAGGTAAGCTCTTGCCGACTTTTCGTTACGTAACGTAGAAATTTTCTCAACGAAACAAATAGCTCATGTTGCTCATCAATATGTGTGTACAGTAGCTCAAAGAATACTTTTCCTGAGTTATCTGATGTTAAAACTCATCTAATGCTTCTCTAGAAATGTGATAGTCAAGGTGGCGTGCATGGGAATTCGAAATCGGTTTAGGGTCCTGGACCTCCTTGGGCAACCCCATACCTCCATGAAGGGTCAACATAACGATTATTGATCATTATTATATGAATTGGCGTAATAAATATCAGAGGAAATAATGTCGTTTCATCCACATTCAACTCTTTGTATTCGTGTTATCGGTTTGCCTTTGAGAGAATAGTGTTATTGAGCTTTTCAAGGCCACTTTTTCTACTTCCTCACAAAAAGCAACAAACTGTATATCAGTATCAATATGAATACAGTATTTATTGCGACTTTTAATAATACACTTTCTTGAGTGAGAATGAGGCAACATAGATTATTATTAGCTGGAGAGGCAAGAACCATTAACTCGATCTCGCAGAATGTGCTTTAATGAACTTGACCGAGAAACTTTATTATCATCCAACAAGTGTTGGAAACTGCAAACGTTGTGAACACGCGAGTTTTGATTTGTGGCGATTGGTGGCTGATAATCATACATCTCATTGATGATCGAAAATTCACATTTCATAAATTTGTTTGACTCTGGGAAATCATATTAATTCAAACTTTATCTGCAATCTTTTTCTTCTATCTATGAGATGTTTCACAAAGTGTAGGTACTCTTCTCACTTGTGTGCTTGCTTATTCTGCAATCCTTTGTAATTCATCTAGTCCTTCAAATATCTTTTATTTAACACCTGGTCCTATCAGTTTCTTTTTCCATCCTTCCCCTTATTATTCTTCCCATTCTCATCCTTTCATATCTACCGTCTATTTACTTTTCCTGATACGTTTTTCACTCTCTCAAGGATTGAAGGTTTACCTAGTACATGGATATCCATAGTTGGAAAAACCCTTCAATCTTCCACCCTTCTTTTGCACCACTTTCTTTTTATTTTGTTTCAATGTGCATTGTTGTTGTTGTTGTTGTTTGCATGTATTCTTTTTGTTAATCTCTGTATCAAACTTGTATGTGTGTAAAAAAATGGAATTGGAACTTGATTGACCAATAAATTCACAACTTCTCAACAAATAGGAAATACTAAGACATAATAATATTCCTTGATCTCAATTATTGTTCATCAATGGAGGATTTTATTCGAGATGAGATTTGAAGCTGAGAGAAGCTGAGATTAACTAAAACTGGAACAATAATAAAAACATTTCATATCAGAAAAAACTGATTTTGGAAGAGTGTATTTGAGTGCACTAACTCAGTTGAAACCTGTTGCATCTATTCATTTGGTCATTCGAAAAGAGAGAAAAGTACGGTTTGCAGCCTAAATTAGGGGTTTCCCTCCGTATTAGGTCTATGCCAAACCTGCATGACAATTAGAAAACCGTGTATCTCAATAATCCTTGAAGGTACAGACTTGGTAGCAGAATAGCAGACATCCTTGAGAAATATTTCTAGTGAGGATAATGATGATGGGGGATGAAAGGGGAAAAAATATTCCATATCATTTGATGTTTCATTTTTCAAATTCTGTATAGTAGGCCTATTGATTTTCTTTGCTCGCAAGCTGAATACTAAGAATGCTAATGCTTTTTCAACTATCAACACTGTGAACATAACAATTAATAAGTAGCACATCAACAAAAACAAGTTTACTGATGGAAATGGAGGGAAAAAAAGTTTCCATAAATACAGAGGTGCACAAAGGGGACAAATTGAGTTCTTAAAATTCTGGGATGAGAGTGGGGCTGAAAATCTTTGTAAGGTCCTAAAAGAAGGTACTAAGAAGTGTTTAAAAACACAAAAGAAATTTCTTGTATGGTCTTGGTAGGTGTGTACCCCTGCATTCATGGAAAGAATAAAAGTTCTTCTCTAACATAATATATGGTGGAATTTGGATATTCTCACAGAGCAATTTGTTTGAAGATAATGAACAACATATAATTCGAGCCAGATACCTTGAGCTCATCTAATCCGGCATACCAATATTCAAGATTCTTCAAGATATATAAAAATTTAAACTATCAATTGATCTATGAAAGTATTATTAGTCTGTTTGTTGATATGATAAGATTTATACCATTTTCAATAGGAAATGGCTTTCAAGCACAAATTAATTTCATTATGATTTAATAAAATGAGAAATAATTATATAACATAAAATATTGTAAGTATACCATCAAACTTATACGGTACAGTACGGTACTTATATTCTCACACTCCAGATTAAAAAATATTCAAATGAAAGTCCCTACATCAATTAATTACACATAATAATAACCTTGAGCTGTTCTAATGACATTTAATTTTTTAAATTTATTGGTACACTGTTATGTAGTTGACTCTCGATAGCATTTGACTTGGGGTTATCGAGCTTTTACCACGCATCTGCCAAATTGAATTCACGTTTCAAACATGATAGTTCTATTCAAGGCTGGCCCCTATTCTTTCAGGAATATTCTTTGTGAATACTTTCTTGTTCAGTTATTACTGATGGCTAGTAGGCTGCACTACATCAATGTATGATTTATCATGAATAAAGTAAGAACGCAGATTACAGAATATCCAGTTGCTTCATATTGATTGATTGTTCGAAATGAAATAGTGGGCTGGCTATATGCATCAGTATGATACAGCCTACATCAGTACGCTACTTTTGATCTATAACGACAATAACTTCTACAATCTATGAAAGTAGCAGATAACATCAACTTAAATTTCAATGTCAAAGTAAGTGTTCATACTCATCAGAACTGACAATAATATTATTATTCTGTTAGGCCTACACTGTCAGATGATTTAAAAAGGAACAAGGAATAGTATTTCGAGAAGGAAATTAGGCCTGCTACAGGTAACTATAATAATAATATTAGTAGAGTAGTTTGGAATATTGAAAATTTACAATTTCACAGGCTAAAAAGAGAGTGGAAGAAGTAGAGGAAACTTCAAAGGATGTGAGCTTTTCATATTGTTTTACAAACAATTAAACTGTGTGGAGGAACTTTCACGATACCGAGGATCTCTTGAAAAAATGCTTTGGAAACAAGTATTGTACCTATCATATTTTTAATCAAATTGGATGTACATGCCTCTCACATGGATTCAACAGCGGAAAAATCTCCCATAATTTATTAAAAGTTCAATGAATTTGTTTACAAAATGCAAATTTATCATTGTAAAAACTGAAGTTCCAAGTGGGTATTGGAATGTTGGTATATGTTTGCATATTTAATAGAGTGGATGAACTTGATAAAAAGTTACGCAATGGTATCTACCATCGAAAAGCCTACAACAATGTAAGTTGAGAATGCTAAACCAGATTTTGACATGAAATGAGAAGTGAGAAAACTTTTCTTTCCTTCTCCAATTCACTTATACTTGTGGATAGCTCGTCATGCTTCACGACGGTTAGGCATCTTATCTACAAAAGTTGCAAATGCGTTTCATTTATTCAAGAATCCCACCTTTATCAATATTTATACCCAGTTACATTCCTACGAAAATAATGTTTTTAGTCTCCATAATAATTTCCCATAAGAATCATGAATGATTAATAAAAATGATACATTAAAATGAGAAATTGTAGGCCTATTATAGTGAGGTCCACGTTATAATGGCAGTGGCGAAAGATAGGAAAACAACGTTGCCGATCCTCTGTCTTGCCTTCTATATACGGTATCTAGGTTTAATAATGTAATATTAACGGTTCATTCTCGTTTAAAATAATCAAATATATTTTATTAAATAAGAAATTATATTTTTCAATAATTTCATAATAAATTTTCATAACTAAGATGAAATATTTTGTTTATCAATTATTAATTTTACATTGTTAAAAGACGATCTGGCAACAGAGAAAATCGAAGAAGAGATAGCCCTATCCGCTTTGTTGAATGATAGACAATGATAGCAATACCATTGCTAATCAAACACTGCCATTATAACGTGGACCTCACTATAGGATGTTACGTTACGTTATGTTACGTTATTGATATGAAATGAATTCTAGTAAATAAATATTTTTTTAAAATTTCGTTGTCAAGGAATAATTTACAATAATTCCATCTGTGTGTTGATTAATGATAGAACGAATCTGCAATTTATTAAGAGTGAGGAAGTATTCATTGGATTTTACTGTATATTCATTGATTATTGCAGTGCATTATCGCAGCAATTCATGTACGATTTTCAAGCTCTCTCAGAAATTTCTTAAAATATTGATCTTTCAAGTTCTAGGATACCACCTATTCTTTACTGATTCTTTTTTGATTTATACAAAAAGTACAACATCAAAAATGATAGGGAGAGAAAAAATAAGGTCACCTTGTGCTATCCCTCTTCCAAATTTAGAGGTGATAAGGTTACACATAGTCCGAAATAGATTAAGAGTTGTAGATGTTCACTTTACAGCATTTTCAGCTCTCAATTATTTTCACAATGTAGATTTTTAAATCAAGATGCTTCAAAATCAAACATAGAAGGAAAATTTCACATTATTATCACTAAAGTAGGAAATATTCACATATTGAAGAAATAATTTTGGAGGACCAAAAAACAAACATAATTCTATCGCAGTAAGTAACACAATACTCAATATTATTTATAACATTGAAACAGTTTCTTATTCTCCAACTGGAAAACATATACGAAATAGAATGATACTTTTTTGATGCCATTCCTTTGAAGTAGCTTTAGCATGAAGAAGGGAAAGAGAGGGATATAATTTGCAGCACTGTTCGTATAATAACGCGTAACAAACACCTGAGATTATCTGACCGTTTTGTTTGATTGATCATCTAGATAGGAGAGACGCTATGACGTCTCTGAAATGATCGCCCGCCGGGTCAGTGGCAATGAGCTTGAACCGGTGGCAGAACTTGTGAGAAGTCTGTCTTGTTTTTCCACATCTGTTCAACGTTCCTTCATGAACATCAGGGCTCATGTTTTCTAAGGTTGGCCTGGCCACTAACGACAGGACATGCATGATGAACGTTTGTGTATACTCACATCATGTTCATCATGCACTTTCCATTACTGTAACATACATAAATAAACAACTCAAATCTAATCTACGAAGCATGTATTGAGTTGGACAAATTTTAAAACCTTTGGAAATGGAAACCACAGGGAACTTTTTTCAAAAATTAGAGATTTCAAAGGAGAATAATATCTTGAAAACTATGACAGCTATCAAATGAGGTGACTGAACAACATTTCTAGGGAATATATTTCAATTTTGAATGGGATAATCATGTCGCTATAGTCACTCCCGAGACATTTGGAAAAATACGTCAAATTCAACCATTGAACCACACTTCTCCACTTTGGATTATGACGACCCCGGACGACCACCCCAATCCTGGATCTGCGCCTAGTGGAAGTGTCATAAGGTCCAATTGGAGATAAAACTACTGGATTTTCTGAAAAGTCAACTCTTTAATAGTAGCGGATATCTCGAGAACTAAGAAAAATATCAATAAACAGCGGGGGAAGACAAAAAGTTGATGTTTAACCTTCACCACACCCTTTTGAGAAAGGGGGAGGATTTACCTGTTTTTACCACCTTACAGACTAGTCCACACAGAGCTGTGGGCTGTCGAGTCATAACTCTCACTGCCTTCAAATATTTCTTTCTCGACTGATCTACATTGTTGCAGAACTGAAGACACACTAAAAACTGAAATGCTTCATCGACACCCAAAAAATTGCATGAAATAGTGACATAATAAATTTTATTCAGGCGCAGATTCAGGGGGGCGATCGGGCCGATTGCCCTCCCCGCACTTTTCCAAGTGGTATCTGACAAAACTTCAGCTACTACTGTAGTTGCAGAAATAAGAATGAATAAAGTTGCATTTGAATGGACAAATTCAAAAATCTAATCAATTATCAAATAATAAATCTAATTTTTGGATAGTAGTTCTCATCGAATTTCCATCTAGCTGTTAACCCTGTTGTCAATGTCTGCAGTAGCAGAGGTCTTCGGGGTGATGTACAGCATTTATGTAGGATTTTCGTTAAATAATAATTATATATTAATTAGCATTTGAATAAATGCATTCTCTATTTAATTCCATCTGTAAGTAATAAAGCCCTCAAATGCTGTTTCTGGGTGTGAAAGTCGAACAGGGGGGGGGGGTTCCCCGACGACCACTCCAATCGCTCCCCCCAGGTTCAGAGTCCTGGATCCGCGCCTAGTGGAAGTGTCATAAGGTCCAAGATTGGGGATAAAACTACTGGATTTTCTGAAAATTTAACTCTCTAATAGTAGCGGATATCTCGAGAACTACGGTATGAAAAATATCAATAAACTGCGGAAGAAGACAAAAAATTATAATTATATTTAAACCTCCTCCACACTATTTTAACAAAGGGGGTGTGAGTGAGGACTTTCTATAATGATATGTTTAGCTCCAAATATTCTAAACAGAGCAGAAAACAATTTTATTATAAACATTTCCCACTCCAACTCTTCAAAGACTGGACTGAAGCAAGCCTCCACATTCAAATAATTTACTGTAACATTTTTCCAGGGAGGATCTTGGTGCATGCTTGACGACCGTATGTTCTTCAACAGTGTTGTTGAAAAGCTACTGGCGACTATGATACTAGCACTAGATGGCATCTCATGTCTATAGTGAGTTTTACGTTATAATATCAGTATTCGATTAACATTGCACATTAGTATTGATTGCTATCCTTGTATATCATTCGACAAAGTAGATTGCGCTATATACTTCTCTAGCTCCGCCATGTTGCTAGATCGTTTCTTAACAATGTAGAAATATAGCTAATTAACAGAATCTCTTATCATAATTATTTTCAGAATCATTGAGAAAGATCATTTCTTGGCGGATAAAATACAATCCATTATTTTTAACAAGAATGAACAGTAATATTACAACAGATACAGTATATATATTTCCAGTATTTTATAGGATATATTTTTCATATAAATTCACCACTCATTGCAGCTGTTGTGGTGTGGTGTAGCTCTACGGTAGCATTTAATTTTTACTCAAATTCAATTTTATTTTTAATATTAATTTTTTTTTGTACTATTACTATTGTATAATGAATCATTTTAATATGTTGTTATGGAAGCAATTTTTGGGAGAAATCTTGTATGCTTCTATGTTTTCATGTTTTCATAAATAAATGAATAGCGGTATCAGTTATCCTCTTATAGATGGCAGTGGCAAGCCAGAGAATCGGCATCGCTGTTCTCCTATTTTTCTCCACTACTATTATAACCTGGACCTCACTATTAATAGTTGCCCCGTTTGTGTTAATAATGTGTTGATTTACTACAGTCGATCTGCAATATTCTTATAGAAGGCAGTGGCAAGCCAGAGAATCGGCATCGCTGTTCTCCTATTTTACTCCACTGTTATTATAACTTGGACCTCACTATGAACAGTTGCCCCGTGTATTAATGTGTTGATTTACTACAGTCGATCTGCAATCTTCTTATAGGAGGTAGTGGCAAGGCAGAGAATCGGCATCGCTGTTCTCCTATCTTTCTCCACTGTTATTATAATGTGGACCTCACTATAGTTGCCCCGTGTGTTGATGTATTAATCTGCTACTACAGTTGTTCTGGAAACGGAAGCAAGGTCATTATTGGAATGCGTCATTCGCTTCAAGCAGACCGGATTCACTTCTACTGAGACCAATTTTCAGTTATTTGTTTTGTTGCCGAGCTCACAATTTGCAGGATATGCGGTCACTCTCAGCGAGCATCCACAAGTATTATGGAACCAGGTGCGGGAGACACTATCAATATTTATAAAATATATTGATGTCCACAGGGGGGGGGGGGGGTGTTGGGACACAGACTGCATCCTTGGGAGTGCAAAGGTCAGCAGTGTTTAGAAAATTACTATTGATGACATTCGGGTTTCCTACAACACACGTCATCTGACAAAATAGCATCACAGTACATTGCAGTTGTACGTTGTAGACCTACTTTGAGAGTTCATGATTCCTATATATGAATCTTTGCACAAATGGAACATGAATGGATAACCTTTGAATCTATTCAGAACTTGTACTAAGAGGTGGAGTATAGGTATATAGAAGGCCTTAGTCTATTCAAATCTCAATGAATTTGATGTAATTAATAATGTTGAACGAAATCTTAAATTGATGAAAGCAATATCACAGTACGAAATTCATTGTTGAGAGCAATTACAGTAAGAAATTCCAAATTCCTGTTAGCAATAATATTACAGGCATTTTAGAATTTCGTTTTACATATAATTATTCATAATTGATAATAAAACTATTATTCATGGAAAGGTTAGTGAGCTCTTTTCTACTGTTAACGGGAAGAAATTTAATTAACACATTTGAAGAATATCTCCACTGTCCATGAAAAAAATAATATAAACATAATATACAAAAATGAAAATAACATAATTCAAATTTGTAACTTGATTCTAACGTTCTCAAAAGGAGTAGGAAATGGTCAATGTTATTGAACTTTGCTTTCACTGAAACAGGCCTATCATAGATAGTCAATTTGTAGTATTATTTGTGGGTTTATAACCAAAATCAATTAGGTACTTCATCATATTCATTCATATTAGCACACTTTTTTATGTATTTAAACACAACATGTAGTCAAATGTTAAGTAAATAATTTAAAACTTTTGCTTACTTTTATTTGCTTGAAATTTGACTGCATGTCGTGTTTAAATACATAGAAAAAGTGTGTTAATACATCGCAGCTCGGAATGGATCAAGAAACCATCAGCTTCCATTCATATTGTTGACCAGGTGCAATTTTTTCTGAGGAATAAGGTGAATTCAATTGACATTTCCTGTCCCTGATGATGTATCAATATTATTATCACCTTACAATATTGTTATTTATATAACCAGAGATGAACGAAATATAATTGTTTCTGTATGATATTACTTAGTATAATTATACTAAGTTGATCTGGGAGAATACCTGTTTCCAGAAGAAATTCATGATGGAATCATTTAAACACTTGCGAAATATGAAATAAATATAGGCTACCTACTACATGATTCCTCTCTCCTCGACTTAATGAGAAAAAATTCTGGTCTATCATTATTATACTACCTGTTCTATTCTACTCTGAAATAATTATTGGTAAAAGGAGAAATAACATGGGGAAAGGCAGCAGTTTCAACTTATAAAAGGCCTAATAATAATGGGCAACAAATTTGGTTCCATCTCTTTATTAAATGCTCTCTCTATACAACTAATGGATGGAGTTTAACTATATTATAAAAGAAAATTTACATAATTATTTCAATCTGTCCTATGCAGAAGGTACGGTACTGTACCCTGAAAAAGAGTCATCTTTATCATCATTTTGCGCTTATCCCATTTAAGTCAGCAACGTTATTAAAACATCATTTAATCACTATTACAAATTTATGTGATGCTTTTAAAGTTATCGATTTAGTTTTTTATTTATAAAAAAGATTTATATATCATGCAATAAACGAACGAACTAGTAACCTCTATGAATACCTTCCAGAATACCTCATCCATGAACACTCTCTGATGGTCAAACGTTTTTTCGGCGGTGTTAGAGAAATGTACAGGACAACTTTTTTGAGATGATGCTAACTTTTCTTTTAATGGTGAGGGCTGGTGTGGGTAAGTGTGCTAGCTGTGCATATGTAATTATAGCATATATGAATGCCAAAATTCCATAGCGCATTTTCCAGTCTGCATCATCACATAAAAATTCACCTGTAATACAGTACAAACTCGCTAATCCAAACTAACAGGAATCAATATCCTATAAGAATATTGAATAGAATTGTCGTAGTAGGTATAGTTGAGTTTAATTTTAGGAAACAGAAGAAAGTCAAACTGAGATGTAACAACATTCTTGTACCGATATAAGTTATGAAATTTTTATAAATCTTCAATAATATTTTATTATACCAATTGAAAACTCATTGATGTATCTGGTAAATGTAAGTTTCAATTTACATCTCAAAAAAATTAGAAATATTTATATTGTGTTTTTGTAATCGACTTCATTTAATTGTTGTAAATAGTAATAAGGCTTGTGTACAAAAACTACTGAACTGTTCAAGAAGTATATGTGATAAAATTCAAATAAGAGATGATTCAGTGTTGTAATAGGGAGGTTTGGAATCAGCGAGAGTATACTGAAACAATCAAAATAATAATTAATAATATCTATGAAGTAGAATAGTTATTTCTACATGCCTACACACATTATGATAGTAGGTATATCATTCCAGAGGATCATAAATTGGAAAGTTATATATCGTTCATTGATACAAAGTCTACTATTAAGGAGTAGTTTGTAATCAAAGTGATGAAAAATCTATGAAATACATAATATTTTATATAATATACAAGATAAGTAGTACAGTATATGAATGAGCTAAATTATATGACCAAGTCTTGGTCTTTGTGCGTTTCTTGAAAATAATTATTTGAATTTCACTAGTAATAAAATCTTCTAAATAAGGTATAATATAACAATTATTATTTCCAGATGAAAGAGTGAGCTAATAAGTAATATTTATTCAATCAGATAGGTTCTAAAAAGCATTGTCCTAAATAAATTATTATGCAATAGTTATTGATGTTCAGTCACTATACTTATATGTGGGTAGAGCACCTTTATGAGAAAATCGTTGATAAACTCATACTATCTCAATTGACATTTTAATTTAATTTAAAATTGTAAAAAATAACTACCCATAGGTTTAGTACTGGAGGTTGTAAAAAACACAAAGAATAACTATAGGTTTAGTACTGGAGATCAGTTCTGATAAAGCTTGAAATAGACTATTCTATTTCTTCGAATTGATCTTTTTTCGAAACAATTACCTCTCTCACACAAATGATTGATGACATGGCGAAAAATGTCGTTATTTGAATGCATAACTGACTAAAACATGACTGTCAAGTTTCCAGTTAATTTAAATTACAGTGATCCAAAAAATGTATTAAATTTAAACCAAAAATAGTTTGAAAGATTTGAATGAAAAGAGTTGAGCGATATTATCATTTCAATATAATATAATATTAAATCGTATCTTTGTTGATCAATATAAAAGAAATAGGTACTTCTTCAGAGAGATCGTAGATATAGGCCTACTAAATGACTGACTAAACAAAGGAGGATAGCTCTACTCAATGGCTTTATATAAGTAATTTGAGGAGAGGAGAAACTTAGAGAAACTACTTGGATGTAGCTGGGAAATAGCATCTAACAAATTGCCTCCTATCCAATAGAATGTTGAACATCAGTGCCTCAAAGTACCTAATGTCATCGAGATAAATTTACTTCAATTACCTCAAACTTCTTTATTATATTTACAGAATTTACAGAGTATAACAATTCTGATTAGTCCAAAACAGACAGAAAACGTAATGTATCATCATCTCTGTCGAACAGATAATCGAATTAAAAATAATTTATGGATAAATCTATTACATTCAACGTTGATATGAATCACTCTGTCACCAGATCAATCTTATAACAAATTCAATAATTCTCTACCATTATCAACGTCAATACACTCCATAATTAATTTATGAAATCACAAAAAGTGAGAATATTTTTGTTATTTGTTCCCTCTGATTGTCAAGGTGTCACCTAAATAATGGAAAAGATCACTGACATTGTAGGCCTGTTTGAGAAAAGAAAAACTATTGTAAAATTGAAAGAGTGCAGTTTATAGATGATACAAATATCTGAATCGATTATAGTCACTTGAGACTAGGTACTATGAATGAGCCACAACAAGTCATATAGCCTAATAATTCCAACTGTCCTTACTCAAACGTTTATAGTGGTACAAAAAATATCTATCATATTTCACTGTTTTTGAGAGGATCAAAAAATTCATCTTTTCTTATTCAAATAAGATATGGGAACAAATTCAATGTTTTATTAGTATATTATTTTTAAATGTTTACTGTTAGTTATCATTATTCAAGTATAGTTAATCATAGAATAATCAAAGTTTATGAGTACGTTTTTTAGAGAATAGATGATTTTATATATTCAAATCCTACGTTTTTATCAATCAGGATAAAAAATGTTACGATGATTCCTATATAATAACAAATTCTAAAACATTTTATGAATAAATTCTACATTTTCAAAATTCAACATCGTTAAAAGCATTTTATTTAAGAGATAACTACAAGTGCACTATAATTTATTTTAAAAATAGTATAAAAAGTTCTCCGTTACATGTACATACATACATCAATTTATAATATAATATACGAGGATAGATTATATGCGCTCCTACGTTTAACACAATAATATTATAGTTAGACACCTTTATCCAAAATAAGAAGTATGTCTCTGGATAACAGTTCTAAACTATAAACACAATTAACAACTACAGTTCACCATAAAAGTGGTCAACGTCATAGCATCTAGTTTTCACATCAACTTATCACAAATTATAAACACCGAGTGTAGAAAAATATGTCCAACTAAATTTTGGAAGTAGATATATTACGCTTCCCGATATTTTTCCGATAATAATTGATAATATATGTTCAGTACTCACAATAAATGCAAGATTTTCTGTGTTAGACAAACTACGCATCACCTCAGCGTTCACTGAGGACAAGAATTTGGCAAAATCAATAATAAATCAACTGAAAGTATCATTATTATACTCAATTATTCACACTTGCACTCCCTCTCTTTCTAATCACATAAGTAACAAAGCACAGTTCACACACCGGTTGACTGACAGAGTAAATGGGTCTGCCTGCTCTTCATGTACCTTACGAGTAGATACTTTTATTCCGGAATATAAAGAATAAAATATAAATTCCGGTGTAGTAAGATACTTTACAATAATACACACACGTGTTTTATAATAACATTATTGTAGCCCCTACTAGTGTATAAGGAATGGAATAAATGGGATTTATAGTTGATGAAAAACTAAAGAGAAATCACTAATAAGGAATCCAAAAGCAATAATATAAAATGTTATCTCTAGGAAAAGCAACTTTCTACATTGTACAACAAAATATAATTTTCAATGCTGATTCCAATAATATTTTTATTTTATGTTCAATGAAATATCATATTTTTTCAACTTATAGTCATTTCATCATAATGTGATTACAGTATGTATAAATTACTATAAAGTATTTCAATTTAGTGTAATCCTCGATTTTTTAAAATAATATAGGCCTATATGATTCCATAATATTAACAGCTATTTAAACGCTTGTGAGAGTCATAATATTATCAATAACAAATTGTTATCAATCAAAAGTAAGAGCCAGAAAAAAAATTCAGTGTAACAAAAATAATACAGTCTCCACCTTGATTTAAGATAATTAATCTCCGTATTTCATAAATGAGTATTTTCATAACGATTTAATACAAGATAACTCCTTTTCAAGGAGAAGTTCTTCATCAATAGATGTCGATAAGTTGTTGACAGTTTCATACAGGCTTATTTCTCAAGCAAATCCATGTTCCACACGTTTCAAAACAGATACCTAGTGAGAGTTTATAAGAAAACTGCCTAAAATTCATAGCCCACTGACCTAATAAACTTAGGAACTGAGAAAAGTGGCATTGGGAAGGCAATCTTCAGACCTAAAATATGCAACAAAACTGCTAATTTTGAGAAAATTGGACACTGATTTGGAGGAAGGCCTGAGTAAAGAAAGTTGCACAATGTTCTGAAACACTTCTACACTGAAATAGTTTTTGAAAATTGCGACCCATTTACTCTGTCTGAATACATGGATGACAGCTAGTCATACACCAGGATACACATTTCATTCAAATGCCCCACATACATTGCAAAAGCTGCATGTAAACGACTAATTTACGTATTATAATATTATAATACACATTACATATTATACATCATGTATTATAATATTATGTATTATTTTACAGCTGTCAGGTGTTCAGTACAGTGAGCAATATTTCGTACTAAGAAAGAAAACATGTAACCCTAATCTAAGGATTATATTTTTATCTAGAAATTCGACTACAAAATATATTCATACAACTTTAATATTATACTTTTCATAGCCTGATTAAAACTACATAATTTTCTAGATTAAGCAGAAGATTCTCTTGCTGGAAATGCTTTGAAGACTTGCGGAAACTTTGAAATCGAATTTCGAATACAATAATCATTTCTAATAATTGAACTTTATTTAGTAATTTTGTTCATATTTGGTAAGAGGTAAGTTAAATATAAATTTAACTTCGTCAAAACCGAATATGACGTGAGTTATGAAAACAGTTTATACTTTTCTCAAAAAAGAAAAATAATATAACTCATAGAATGTAGCACTACACAGTAGTGAATAATATAATTATGAAGATCATTAATACAAGACCATTCATTTCAAATATGTGAGGATATTATAGTAATTGAGTCAAAAAGAATCAATCTGGTCTTTAAGTGGAGAAGAATCCTTGCATGAAATTCAATAATTTAATTCAACTAAATAACTTAACTTCAAATAAGATCCAATTAACTGTCTTATCAGGAATGCACATCGAATATAAATTTTACAAATGAGCACCTAACGTTTGACCTTTCTTATGTTTCATATAATGGAAAATCTTTGCCCCGCAAGTCCATTTCCATCGAGACAAGAAAACTTCTAGCTTGTAACTTGGCCAGATTCATGCTCCACTTTATAGTTTAGTATTTATTTGACAGTATTTCACTAATATAGTGATATTATTTACTATCAAACGCACTCCCAATCTTAAGAAAAATTTTATAAACAGGAGTAGTTTATCACTTGAATCAGGAACATGAATCGAATGGCTGGTCCTAAGAGGATAGTATTCATCCAAACAAGGTCATTCACTAAAAGTTATAAATCTATATAATTGAGGGGAAGATAAATGATAAATACACATAAATGATCTGGAATGTGGAACAAAAGGCAGCTACATAAGGACGTATAACTAGATGCGACAGCACCGTTATCATTGGAATAATATTCAAATTACAATATAATATAGCCTACTGGATTGAATAGAAAAAAAAATGATCTAATCAAAATAATTATTAGAAGAACCATCAAAACACAGCATCAAATGAAAAATGACCAATTTTTAGATATAAAAAAAGAAAGAAAAATTGAGAACTCTTGGGAAAAGTCCTTTATTGTATCGATTTTCATAGAGTGCATAGTAGCCTATAGCAGAGAGGAAAGAAGCACTGGTATGCTTATTCCGTGCCTATGGCATTGAGAATAATAGGCTACTATAACAGGTAGCATAATATATGCTATATTTTCTCTATTCCTATAGGCATAGAGGGTCTAGAAGGGTAGCCTACCATACTGCTTCATAATTTCCAGATCCATTGTTTTTTAGGTATAAATATTAACTGAATTTTAAATTTTTTACTCTGATACTGTGTTAGTTTTCAAATGAGATGCAGCCCCACAAGAATTGAAGACGAATATTAAACTGATTTTTTTATAAATCGAGTGTGTAAAGATTATTTAAGTATGAATTTGAGCCGGCATTATGTACGATAGATTTTATACAGTAATTATATTTCAAATTATTGGGAATACAAGAAGTGGTCTTGGTACTTGAAAAAAATTGATAGATTATTTAATCTGGCAGTGAATTGTTTAGAACAATTGAAATTTTGCATCTGAAGACAATTTCATTATAAAAATTACAGAATCAACACGGTATCTGATAGATTAAATAAAAATGCTGAGAAAATGTCAAAAACCACAGATGTATTGATAGATAGAAAGACCGGTTTCGATTGTTACACCATTGTCAATCTCTGATAGACCAGATCTCTGGTTTTTGACAATTTCTTAGTATTTTTATTTAATATGGTATGAATAAATACCACAATATCAACTTCTCAATTACACAAAAAGTATCTGTTAGAGTTTAAAAGTATTATTGATACCCTGGCAATCTGATAAAGTTTGAAAGTATTATTGCCAGGGTATCAATAATATGCAAACTAAATGTTGGTGGAAACTTTAATTTCAATAGCCTACTCACTGCAATCTACATTTAAATTGTTTTATTTACATTATATACAAAGATAGAATACCGAAATATAGGAATTAAAAGATTTAGTTTAGTGAATGACCCTGTTTGAGATAATAACAGTTTTTGAATACAGTTGATGAAGTGACGCACTGTCTTATTAGGAATAAATCGTGGACCTACTCTGCACTAGGATCATGAGCCCTCGTAGACACAATCTGACGGGGGTCGCACTTGTGCTGAAGCCACAAATAAGTCTTCCACTGTGCCTAGTCCGTCATCTTTCCACTTATCTCTCACCTGCAGAGCAAGGCAATCAATCAACCAATCAATCAATAAAGAATAACAATAGAAAAATCAATCAATCGATAGAAATAATATTCGAATAATCAATCAATCAATCATTACCTGGAAAAAATATGATTGATTGTTCTAGAAGTTAGATACAAGAATTCAGAATGGAGTTGTGTTTTTCTATTAAAAATTGAATGAATTGAAGAAAATATAATTCACACTATGAACAGAGATATTGTGGAATTTTACCATATTATAAAAGTGAAATTGAAGAGATATTGTTAGTTCCACATAATTTATTTGAGCAAAATTTTAGTTTCAATGCACTAAGGAATCATCAGTGTTTCTTTTTTTTGGTTTGAGGCTCGAACCAAAACTTGGTTTGTCTAACCAAAAAAGACCACTGATGATGATGCTTCATCCTAGTGCATTATAGAAACTTAAGTTTGGCTCAAATGAATTATTAGGGACTGACAATATTATTGAAGAAAAGTCTCGATTTCTAAATCATAATCATTGTTTCACTTTTCACCATTCGATTTAGACAAGGTATGAATTATCATTTTTTGTAATTCCTATTGAAAACTATATAGAAGAGTCTGATTGATCCGTCTGTTGAACACTTATTGCTCACTTGTGTATACATTACCTTATGTATATTAATTCTAAACTCAAGTAGTATAAGAGAAACAAAAATTTCTTTTCTGTTCAATTCATTTGTGGAGTTTCCAGAAGATTGTGTCAGACTAGTTGGGTTGCTGCTGTAGGCCTACTATAATATTGGACTACTGTTTTGTACATTTTTTAGAGTTGAAGTGGAAATGTGATAGTGCAATAAAATATTCCAATGATTTGTATATGTCGCCATCATATGAAAAAATAAACAGTTGTTCACCGTTCTTCTTTAATGTAGCCTACACTGTTATACATCACTTTCATACAGATTTATTTTCTACAGCACTTCTATTCAGGAGCAACGAAAACAGTATGAATAGGTAGGGGGATAGGAACTTTATTTATATGACAGAAAAATTTTTGATAGATTGAACTTATGTTTTGACAAAAATTTACTTGAACTGGGGAATGAAGAATGAATATGAGTTGAGTGCTTCCTTCAGAAATGATTCAATGCTTCAAAGTAGCCTACAATGGAAACATTGCACTCTATTTTGTAGTAATAATTCCCATTAACATAATAAGAGTGAGGTGGTGTTGTATAACACAATTCTGGTTATTTGTAGTATTACATCATTCATTTATTTGTAGCAGATTTGGAAAAGTAAATGTGGAAGAGAGAATAAACTATGAACAATTAATTTTCAACAACTAATTTTAATTATTTCCTGGATGAGAAGCACTAAGTGAGAACAGTCCTTACAAACAGTAATGAAAACTGGCATTATATATTTTTAATAATAAGGCATTATATTTTATATTCTATGCTTTATACTGACTTCATGTTTGAATATAAATCAAAATTAGAAATCAAAGTACCATTTTAAAATTGTTCAATCACATGTTTCGGCTATATAATGCCACTACCAAGTAATACATTCATAGATATATTTTATATTCTATGCTTTATAATGACTTCATGTTTGAATATAAATCAAAATTAGAAATCAAAGTACCATTTTAAAATTGTTCAATCACATGTTTCGGCTATATAATGCCACTACCAAGTAATACATTCATAGATATATTTTATATTCTATGCTTTATAATGACTTCATGTTTGAATATAAATCAAAATTAGAAATCAAAGTACCATTTTAAAATTTTTCAATCACATGTTTCGGCTATATAATGCCACTAGCCGTCAGGCTCGCTTCGCTCGCCATATCCGTCTAGCAAGGGGGCTCCGCCCCCTGGACCCCCGACTGGATCGTCCAAAAATGGGATCAGCAGGCTCGCTTCGCTCGCCTGCATTTTCCATTTGGGCATTTTTATCATATGTTAGCACAATCCAGTCGGGGGTCCAGACTAAACGGCTGGCTAAACGGATATGGCGAGCGAAGCGAGCCTGACTGCTAGTAATATAATATTCCCAGGATTGAAGTAGCAGTGCCCAATCAATTTTTCCGCGATAAATGCATTTGAATCTTCAAGTTGGTGCCAACCTAACAAAGTCAACTCAATTTAATGCCAACCTGACAAAATTATTAATTTAGTTGCCAGTTTACAACTGTTTCGAAGAGGTACTCTATCTAGATTATAGTTCTATAGTAACATATGATATGGAAATTTCAATTATTATAATTAACAGATTGGGAGAAGAAGAATATACATGCTAAAAGACGAACTTAAACCCTTAAAAACAACCTTAGAGTTAAAATATGGCCAAAAGATTTCTTAGTGCGCCTCTAAAGGGCCAACTGAACATACCTACCAAATTGGACGTTTTTGGTCCGGTAGATTTTTAGTTATGCGAGTGAGTGAGTGAGTGATTGAGTGAGTGAGTGAGTCAGTCAGTCAGTCAGTCAGTGAGTGAGTGCCATTTCGCTTTTATATATATAGATAGATTACCAAGTCGTTATCATTACCAACTTGATAATGGCATGGATAGCCAAAAAATGTTGTGATTGAACAATTTTAAAAGAGTACCGTACTTGGGTTTCTAATTTTAATTTATATTCAAGAGTAGCCCTAAAGGAAAAAGACAACGACTTCATGTTCCATGCTGGATAGTTTGTTACTAGGATACTGCAGGAAATATATCAATTTAATAGTAAAAACTTCAAACTTACCTGTTCAGCCGTTGAGAAGACCCTGAGGAAATTGAGACCAGCTAATTTCTTGAGTTGCTCTTCCGTCCACGTTGGGTCCTCCATCAGCGCAGCAAACAAATGAGGATACATAGACACATCTTCCAACCCTTTCGGAGTCCTTCAAAAAACAAGAACAATACATGTACTTCAATCTTTAAATGACCTTTTAATGAGTCCTCCTACACAGTCTAGAAATATAAGTTAAAAATTCCTGTGTCGTTAGAAAACTCTTTCATTTATGATATAGATTTCTGGGACTTGACAAATTTACAAAAACTTTTAATTACCTAATAAATTTGTTGTTATAGAGGAAAAAGGAGACTACTTACGAATTAATTCCATCATAGCCGGCTCCAATACCCACGTGATCTTCACCGGCTACACTCCTTATATGATTAATATGCGCTGGAAAAACAGTCAATATTAGAACAGTTCCATAGTTTTCATAAAAGCTATAAGTATAGATTGAATAGTAAAATTTTCTTTTAAAAAATACAAATCTTCAACGCTACCTGTCTGAGACCACGTATTTTCCTATTCTCTACGTATTCAATTTATTCCAATTATAATACGGTAGTGTAAGTAGGTAACGTAGGTCTAATAATTTGATTAGTTATTCATTCATAATCCAATTTTGATTCATCTCAATTATATTCAAAAGATTAAGATTCCAACAGATTAACTTTCTCGAACTCGCTTATAGTACCGTACCGTATGCAATAATTGTTTTTCCCAAGAATATAATTCATGAAAATCTTTTTGTTTTTTTGTTAAACTGTACGGCAATATTTCAGGGTTTACTGAAAATTCTCAGGATTGAAAGAGCTCCAGATAGAGTAGTATGCAAATTCACACAGAAAACATATAAGTAGAAATGAGAAAAAGAGAAAGGAAAGAGTCTTACAAGGATGGTCCAAGCTGATCAATGGTGACTGCATTGTGAGAGATTTGTACATGAAGAATTATATACACAGAAAACAATAAATACTGTTTGTGTATTGAATACGTGACATTTCACATTTTTATGGATGAAATTATGACAACATTTTGGGACATAAAATGGTATGTCAATATTAATTTTACACTACAGTGTAATAAATACTACATGCTACTAATGTTTTGAAGATTACCATGGAAATAAATAGTCTGTAGCTCACCTTATCTCTCTTCAAGCTTCCCATGAATATTGGAGAGATGGATCAATTGAAGAATAGAAACGAATTGTACAATCTATTAGGTTCATACAAGTGATTGGCTTTGAATTCTTGCAATGCTCATATTCATAGATTCAAATAAAATTTGATAATTATTGTGAATCTTGTGTGAAATTTAGTTTATTGTGTAATTAATAGCCTATACTTTTGAGGTGTTGTAAAAAACGGGGGTGATACTATTTTATGATGGGTGCTGCATTAATTTTCCATCAACTAGATATTTTTTCTAAAATTATTATAATTAATAATTTATCCAGTGTGAGTGAATTTGAGAAAATAACTCACCAATGACATCTTCCAACGATGAAGACTGGTTGCAAGTAATGAAATATGAGTAGAAATTCACCATTACAATTCCACCGTTTAAGGCCTGTAAAATGACAAAAATTGATAAATTAGCCATTGGTGATTGAAGAAAGACATATACAGAAGTTTATAGGTATCTTTAATTATTCCATAATAAGGTTTATATGAATATTATATCCATATCAAGCCACGATAGTTTCCAATTCTTTTTCGTAATATAATTATTTTTCATGTAACTCATTCATTTAAAGCAAATTTTTGAGAAAAAGGCATTATAATGCTCACTTTTTCTAAATGAAGAATAATACCAACTTGGAATAATAAAACTTATATTATCATAAATGATATAAAATTAAATTGCTCTCACTAACACTTTCTAGTGGACATTATTTTTTGCCACTTTAAAATGAATTCCAATGCATCAATGAATATTTAGGCTAGATCCAATGAATAACCTACACTTCATCCTTTGATGGATAAAATCTAAATTATAACTATAACAATAGGCTATTACCTAGCTATGTGATCTTATATTATGTAAAACAACAATAATTATTATCATACAGTTTACATATTCAGACCTATATAATAGAGCTCACACTTAAAAGTACCAGCAAGTGCGGTATATGCAAATATGTAAAAATATTATTGCTGTCACTAACATTAACATTAGCATATTAATAATTTTCAAATAAAATTAATATGAGATTATGTATTACAATAGAGCTACTTGCAAGTTTCATTACAAAATAGAATTACTAGTACCGTACATTATTTATTCCACTAAAATTAACCTATATAATATAATTATAAATTAACCAATAAAATAGAAAGGGTATGACTTTTTTATACTCTAGGTGTAGTCATAGTCATTCAAATGTGCAATATTTAAAAAGCAAATGTATGTGTTGTTATGCAACAGGAAAATACATTGATTATAAACGACATTTCTCACACACAGATTAGTTTCAAGGTGGAGAAATATTATACTACAATTATCGTATTATTTCAATTTTTTGTAAATATTATGTTCTTTAAAAATGAAAATTATTCAATTCATATCAAATATTTCTCTTGTAAAAAAAACATTCACGGAACAAAGTGGCCCTTTTTTCTTTTTTAAATTAAATGGTTTTATGGTTAAAAAAATTAAACTAATAATTGGTTGAAAAAAATTAAAATTTATTTTTTTACATTTTTCCAAAAAACAAATTTCGACACTCAATAATGTATGCAAAACTGTCGAAACTGGTCGTGTCTGGAAGAATATGAAAAGGGTACCAGTAGACCATGTAATAATGATTCAAAATACTATCATACATCTATTTTTTGCATTCAAATCCAATTTTAGATATTTGTTTTTCTTTTTAATCAATTTCAACCCTGCTCTAAGCTCTGTTGCTAGCGTAGTCTTCATTTTACTCATCACATATTTATTTTGTTTAAAACAAAAATAATTGAAGATATTGCTCTCTGATGACATCTCCCATTATAGAAATTTTTCGGGAGTGTCTTTCTCAGTAAATTTAGAAATTATATTTAGAATATATTATTGTAAGTGCATGATTGTATAGATTTCACAAAAGCTATGTTTTGTTTACTTTGTTTACTGAGAAATAAAATCTATTATTATTATTAGGTTTAGATTTAGGTTTTTATTTTTATCAGGTTTTATTATTATTATTGTTTTCATTTTTCATCACATTGTTATGTGAGTTTTTGATCAAAATCGGTCTATGTCAAGACTGGGGTGAATTATTATTCTGCTGCTAGGTTTAAGAATGCCCTAACCATTGATACAGTGTTGAGCATCACTGCCTTCTGCATCAAGTGGATCGTGTTTCTTGAGGCACCCAGATGACTTAGGTTTGCAGTTGGTTATATATTTATGTATGAGAACACTTATATCGGTATGAATAAGGTTCAATAATATTCAACTAATGTCATTAACGGTATCGGCATTATTAATGATTTATCAACAAGTTTAAAAACATTTATAACCTACTTATAAATATAAACTACTTTATTGTAGTTCAGACACTGTGTTACTTGTAAATATTTGAAAAAACACTAACTTTTCTTGGAGTATTGAGGAATGCATTTCACTCCTGAAGAGGAGCTTCATCAGCCTGACACCAGGGGCGCTTGCTCTTATGGGTTGGACTGTGTGGCCAAAATGTGGGAAAATATTACATTTTATTTGAAGTTTATTTGATCATTTATTAAAATCTAAAACTAACTTCAACTTGAAATCGAATGTAATATTATCCCACATTTTGGCCACACAGTCCAACCCATAAGAGCAAGCGCCCCTGGTGTCAGGCTGATGAAGCTCCTCTTCAGGAGTGAAATGCATTCCTCAAGACTCCAAGAAAAGTAACTGTTTTTTTTTCAAATATTTACAAGTAACACAGTGTCTGAACTACAACAGAGTTATTACATAGTGTTTCGTCATGGAAAGCAACTTCAATTTTACTTATAAGGCTAGCTTCACACGCATTCGGTTTAATTCGGTTCGGTTCGTTTTGGGTTCGGTTCGGTTCGTTACCGAAAACGAATGAGGCTTTCATACATGTCAGGTTTCAATTCGTACGGTTCTAATTGGGTATTTTCTTCTCAAACACAGCTGTGTTTGGATTTTCACAGTTTATGCTGGTATATTTAAACTAGCCGTCAGGCTCGCTTCGCTCGCCATATCCGTCTAGCCAGGGGGCTCCGCCCCCTGGACCCCCGACTGGATCGTCCAAGAATGAGATCAGCAGGCTCGCTTCGCTCGCCTGCATTTTTTCATTTTTATCATATTATATTAGGACAATCCAGTCGGGGGTCCAGACTAAACGTCTGGCTAAACAGATATGGCCAGCGAAGCGAGCCTGACGGCTAGTAATATAATATTCCCAGGATTGAAGTAGCAGTGCCCAATCAATTTTTCCGCGATAAATGCATTTAAATCTTCAACTTGGTGCCAACCTAACAAAATCAACTCAACTTAATGCCAACCTGACAAAATTATTAATTTAGTTGCCAGTTAACAACTGTTTCGAAGAGGTACTCTATCTAGATTATAGTTCTATAGTAACATAAGATATGGAAATTTCAATTCTAATTAAGAGATTGGGAGAAGAAGAATATACATGCTAAAAGACGAACTTTAAACCCTTAAAAACAACCCTTAGAGTTGAAATATTGCCAAAAGATTTCTTAGTGCGCCTCTAAAGGGCCAACTGAACATACCTACCAAATTTGAATTTTTTTGGTCCGGTAGATTTTTAGTTATGCGAGTGAGTGAGTGAGTGAGTGAGTGAGTGAGTGAGTGAGTGAGTCAGTCAGTCAGTCAGTGAGTGAGTGCCATTTCGCTTTTATATATATATAGATATAACAGCTGGTGTTAAATCGTAAGATGTTATTTCTTGAACAAAGAAATTTCAAAGTTGATTAAAAATTGTGAATTATTTGAATAGTTCATTTAGCATTATGTTAATTTTGGATGTTCAGAGAGATTATTATTTTTTTTTAATTGCAAATTTGTTCCTTATTGTTTTGACACATGGTATATAAACTTCATCTCTTCTCTCCATTGAAGAAATCATGTAATATTCGTGGAAAAAGAATAAAAATTCTGCCTGAGTTTTAATTGATTTATATATCTTTCATATTTTTTTAGCAAACTATTCATTGAGAGAAAAATGTTCCTGTGAACTAAAAAAAATGAATTGACCATATGATTTTGACTTGGAAAATTTTGAAACAGATAAACACGATATCAGGTTAAAATAAAAACAAAAAGGCAAGCATCTGTAAACGACTTTGTTTTTTTCCTGTTTCCCTAACAACGAATTCGAATATGATGAAACCTATTCGTGTCAAGGGGGCGTTCGATGCTATGCGGTTGCTATTCGGTACCGAATTCAAACCGAATCATCGTTTCACACTTATCGGAATTTGCCGAAAACGAACCGAACCGAACCGAAAGTGTGAGAAAGTAGCAACGAATTGAAACCTAATGGAATTTATTAGAGTCAAGTGGGCGTTCGGTTCTATGCGGTCTCTATTTGGTACCAAATTCAAACCGAATTACCGTTTCACACTCATCGGAATTTGCCAAAAAGGAAACGAATCGAATGAGTGTGAAACTAGCCTAAATGTAATACCTACATAAAATTTGAGGTGAAAAATAATAGAACTATCATACTAATCATTAACCTTTATACGTATATTATGTATATACTTGATAGAGGAAGTGAATCAATGAATTTATGAACTTGGATAATAATGTTGGAGTGACTGACCACCAGTTTGAGCACATGGTCAGGGACATTGCGAGTTGAGTTGCAGAGGGCGAAGGCGGATGAGTGCGAGAATATGATGGGTGCTATGGACACGTTGAGAGCATCCTCCATGGTGCGAACCGAAGTGTGACTCAGGTCCACCAGCATGCCCAGTCTGTTCAGCTCCCTTATCACCTGCTGCAATCCCAATCACAACAAATTCACACATTAAAATTAAGATAACCTTTTTATAGGTTTGTCGAAACGCGATGCTCCGTGACGTGAGCCTGCTATAGTGAGGTCCACCTTATAATGGCAGTGAAGAAATATAGGAGAACAACGTTGCCGATCCTCTGTCTTGTCAATGCCTCATAAACACGGTAGCTGATACAGGTTTATTGATGTAATATTAATTGTTCATCCTCATTTAGAATAATCAATTATATTTTATTGACCCTAAAGAGACACACTGGGGTGTTTCACACCCCAGGGAATTTTTTTCTGTATGCACTTGGAACAAAAATGATTAAGAAATGATGAAGTATGGTCCAAGTATTGTTTTTTTCATATTTTTTAAAGAAAAATGCAAAATTAAATTGGGGTGTTCGACACCCCAGTGTGTCTCTGTAGGGTTAAGCAAGAAATTATATTTTTCAATAATATCATAATTAAAATGAAATATTCTATCAATCATTATTAATTCTACATTGTTAAGAAACGATCTGGCAACAGAGCAAAGCGAGAAAGAGATAGCGCTATCCGCTTTGTTGAATGATAGACAAGGATAGCAACACCATTGCTAAACAAACACTGCCATGATAAAGTGCACTCGTGCACATCACTATAGATGAGTTAATATCAACACAAGCTAGCTTCGCCTCAATATTATTAGTATTATTCATTTCATTGACAATCACAAATCATAATTTCAATATGAACACTATAATATGATATCAACTCACATCACGTCATGTCACGTCACGTGGCGTCCAAATTTGCGGCAAGCCTGACGGTCAACACACAAGATGCGGTCAACTTCGGAAGTTTTGTCAACTTCCAAAAAATTCCTTATTCGGAATTTCTAAACTAGGTTATGTTTATAGACTGCATGTGGTAACTTCAGCACAAGCAGGTAATGTTTTCTATTCCTCAATTATTCTTTTTCAGATTATTATGACAAAAAATAGTGAACGTTACTTGGACGTGAATGTCTTTTGCAGTGCTCGAATGAAATTGAATATCAATTATGAAATTCAATCATCAAACTTGAATTTTAAAAAACACTTTTGAAGTGAGAATACACTTACTTTTGTAGTGACGATCGTTTCATCAGAGTCTGACCAACAACAGGTCGAAACAATCGTCACTACAAAAGTAAGTGTATTTTCACTTCAAAAGTGTTTTTTAAAAATTCAAGTTTGATGATTGAATTTCATAATTGATATTCAATCAGAGTCTGATGATGACCAACAAGAGGTCGAAACGATCGTCACTACAAAAGTAAGTGTATTTTCACTTCAAAAGTGTTTTTTAAAAATTCAAGTTTAATTTTAACAGTGAAAAAGTATGGATATACAACAGTTCAATCATCAATTTATTCCTCTTCGAGGAACATTCTATCTGTTGAGTACAAACGGACTAATGTGATAAGAGGATGTTTATTAGAATGTAATACTCCAATAGTTTATGGAATTTTGAGAATCCTCTCAAAATAAGATAAATGGAGCTTGTATGAATGAGAGAGTAATATCAAAACGATGATTGAAGTGAGATCGCACTGCAAAATCTCAGTAAACTAAACAGAGCACTAAGTTTTGCGATCAAACAACTTCCATTTACAATATTCAGTTCAGTTTTTATCAGATACATTAAAGGATGTGAAGGCTATACATCTACTCTTGACATTCTCAATAGTCGGTAAAAGTTTTGAGAATGATGGAATCTTAGGTTCATCTTACACTTCCGAAGTAAGAAAGTCCTTGGTTCTCATCTTCTGTTGGTGGATCCATTTCCTCTGTACCCAAACAACAGCCTGCCCTGCCAAAAGAGTCAACAAATATTAGCTTTTACACCGCAATTACTCATCAAACAATCATAAATTTCATTCCAAATACCAATTAGACAATTAGAGTGCAAAAATACAGTTGACTTCAGAGAATATCCATATCAGTTACAATAACAACAATATTGAACAACAAGTTTAAATGTTCAGCTTGCTGGGTCAGAGAGAGAGAGAGAGAGAGAGAGAGAGAGAGAGAGAGAGAGAGAGAGAGGAGAGAGAGAGAGAGAGTTGAGGAGTGGGTTGCTGAGGTCAATCCCTCGTTGATGGTTGGAGTTTGATTGGATAAAGTCTTTTGTGACAGTGATATCTTTGTTTTCTCTACTCCTTCAAGGTGTGTTTTCAATTTCTTTCCACTACTTTTATTTCTTTTCTTTCTTCTCAAAATGACTTCTGTGAAATCGTGAAATTTTTTTCTTCTTTCAATGTTTGCTGTGTTTATTTTTCTGTTATCTAAAATAGTGTTTAAATCTTCTGTACTGGATATTTTCCAGAGAGACTTTTCGTGAAGACTTTTTATTTCTTCCAATATTTGTATAAAATTGTTTACTTGTATTATGAGTTAAAAGAGCAATTATGGGATGTTATCCTTGTGCTCTCATATGTATTTTAAAATAAATAAATAATCATAACAATATTTACATTCATATCAGTTATTGCTGAAAGTAGGAATTGAAAAATGTTGAAGCTAACACCATAGAGAAGAAATAAACTAAGAAGATATCCCATGGTGTATAGGTCGTTCATGTTCCAAATTCTAAGCCGATTTTTGTTTATCATGCCGATTACAGTTGACTATACTGTTTATTATTACTGTTTTCGCCGTGTGAGTGTGTGAACATGATTGTGGAATTGGTATGTGAAACAATATGAGAGACTAGCAGCAAAACATAACTTCACGAGAAAGAACTACTAGGACTATCAGCTTGACCTGAAGTAAAATTCAGGACATAAACGCACTATACCCTATATCGCACTATACGCACTATATCTTCTTATGCTATATTTTCTCTGTGCTAACACGCTTAGGCATCACAATGAATAAAACTTCAGGAAGTATTCATATGGAGAAGACCCAATCACTGAATAAGACACGTATTGTCTCCTTTATTCTGTTAAGGCTCAACTCACACTTACGCGACTCAGGTCGAGAAGAGACTCGACTCTAGTCGAGAGCATGTGTTTTCAAATGGTGACGTCGCGGAGACTAGAATCGACTGGTCTGAGTGTCACCATTTGGAAACACATGCTCTCGACTAGAGTCGAGTCTCTTCTCGACCTGAGACGCGTAAGTGTGAGTTGAGCCTAATTTTTACTACTTCATGAATGAGAAACAATAACACCAACAAGTGATTTGAAAATGTTACTGGTTCATACTGGATATAAATAATTAAAAATAACAAACAAAGTTGGCCTGCTGTGCAGTACTCACCAGGGAGTGTGACAAGTATGGGTGAGAGTGAGATAGCGCGCTCCCAGATCGTAATACATCCTCAGCACACCCAGGGAGTTTCCCAGCGAATGTCCCCCTTCCACTCCAACCAGACTTGCAATTTTCCCTCGACGATGCACGTCCTCAAGCTCTGCAAAAAGTAGAAACATGGCTAGAATTCTATGTAATCCTATGAATTTCCCTCCATGAATTCTATCAAAATCCATCTTTGGAGCTCGGAAAAGAAACAAAACGCAACATCATGCTCCACCATATTAGCTCTAAACATTTTCATTGTTGTCCAACTTCCCTAAGTGTGATTCGATTTTGAATTTCTCTAGTATTTACTTGGATTGTTCAAGTCTTTGAAATTTAATTAATTGAGACTTCGAAATAACTCAATTAATTCAATATGCAGTGATAATTAAATGTAATATTTAACTATAATTTGTTTGTTTTAATTCTTCTAGATTCAAAATTTCCAGCTCATATATCATTTTGAACCAATATTGAACTTGAACTTTTTACAGTAGAAACATCACCTATTTTTTTGGACATGTAATATCATCAAAATTTGGGAATGGAATAGATTTGGGCCAAGCATGTTTTTGTTCTCACCCAATCATATTTATATGATTTGTGATTGTATCCACAAATAAATAAATGAATTGGAAGCAATAGTCATTCAGAATTTCAAAACAATTGAACAATTACTATAATTTACTATTGTTACTAATTACTTAATGCCTCTCATTCCATCTCTATCGGGAATCCGTCTTCGGGAGACGTAGCCGTCCTATTCCCCAAT